>NC_134354.1:675102829-675402829 GCF_048569485.1 Anomaloglossus baeobatrachus
ACCTGCCAGGATCCCGGACCACACCACCAGGCACAAGCTTAGCCTTGCCTGGGCCAGGCAGCATTTACCCTGGTTAAGGGACCAGTGGGCCTTAGTGCTGTTAAATTGCTGAAAGTGTATTCACGCTGAGCAGAAATGATGGCCACAAATAATGTTAGTCAAAGAGAGCTTTGTGAATCAGCCGCTATTGTCGCCATATGTGCTTTTGTAGGGGAGTTCTGTATGGACTAGACCACTTTGTGATGGTGCATTGACATACCCCTACTACTTAAATAGCCTCATTAATCCAGTTATTGTGCTTTTGCATGAAGAACACAGGCCTAATCTAATCTTCATGGATGACATTGTTCCTACTCATCGAAGTAGCATCATATGGGAATGGCCGTTGGAGACTGGGGTACCTCAAATGGAGCGGCTGCGCTTTCTCTATACCTGTATCTTTTATAGCGAACCTATGGGATCAGCTGAGTTGCCATGTAGACACCCATAACTCTGTACCCCAGAACCTCAATGACCTGATGACTGCCCTTCAAGAAGAGTGGGATGCCGTGCCTCAGCAGACAATAACGCCACTGCTGAACAGCAGGAGACGTCGTCGTCAGCTGTAATTGATGATCACTGTCTCATGACAAGTTGAGCTATTGAAATATTTAATTTTTTTAGGGGGGAGTATACTCAACATTGTTGTTGGCTTTTGTTTTAATCAATGGTTTGTGATGAGGAAATAAACATTGCATGCTTCTACTTAAATGCCCGACTGTCACAATAAAATATCATTGTAGTGTGCACTCTTTAACTTTTAAATAAATTTTACCTGTAAGCGAAATATCCCTAACTTTCTGAGTACAAGGTTCTATCCCAATATCTAGTTTGCGTAATGACATTGGCAAATACCTCAATTTAGAAATGTAGTATAGTTCTCCTGATTATAGTAATGTTTCATACCTCATGTACAGGGCATTGCAGCTTGGGTTTTCATGGTTACATCCATAAGCAATTAACTGTCACGGAGTGGAAATAACCATAGATACCTAAGCTGCAATGCACTGCACATGAGGTATGAGACATGGTTATATCAGGAGAACTATACTACATTTCTAATTGACAGTATTTGCTAATGTTATTACTAATGCATTTACTACATATTAGGATAGGGTCTTGGAGATGGGAATACCCCTTTAAGTATCCCTATATAGAAATTGACAGATCCAAATGAACAGTGGAAGAAGTTAAAGGGGTTACCTATTGGGCTACATAAGGGCATGTAAGTAGATGGTGAGTACTTACCTGCCCTGTTTTCAGCCCCACATTCCCCGGCTCAGAGCGGTCATGTGACCACTCCTGCTGTTATTTTGCTGCTTTCTGTGATGTCACGACGACAGGGCAAACGCTTATGCCCACATTGTAGACTGGCATCACAGGAGACATCATATAGCCGCCCTGCTGGGCAGTTTCAGTGCGTGGCATCCCCGCCCCCCTTCCCTGTACTGTCCCACACGTCCCATAGTGCAGGGGTCTCTGCCTGTACTCTGCATGTAGCCCCCATGCTGCTGGCAGTGCACAGGCTAATGGCCCCTTTGCTGGATTGATTCACTGGCGCTGTGCAGATGGGAGCGCTGTATACAGCTATGATCAGCTGCCGGCCAATCGGAGACCAACAGCGGGTCATTGCAGTATCTGTATACAGAGCTCTGCTCTGCAGAGCGCCCGGGAATTTGTCATTGATATAAAACGCTGTCAGCTGCGGCCCCTGATAATTGCTTGTGCCATGCAGGACCCTTGCTGATCGCGGCCTCTGCAGGGGACTATGCAGTCAGCGCTTTATAAAAGATGACAGCTTCCCGGGCGCAATGCAGAACCGAGCTCTGTATACAGCTATGATCAGCCACCGGTCAATCAGAAGCCAGCAGCAGATCACTGGAGAAGCTGCATAGAGCGGCCCTGCACAGCGCCTGGATTCAGTCCTCTAATATAATGCGCTGACTGCACAGCCCCTGCACCGGCAGCAATCAGCAAGGAGGGGGCTGCGGTCACAAGAGGCAGGACACAGCACCGAGGGAACGAGGACAGGTGAAGGATTTGTTGTTTTTTTTGTGTGAAGACTGGCAGACTACGGGGCAATTGTACAGGACAGAGCATTGCTACAAGAGGATCCCAAGGGGACACTACTACAGGATGGGCACAAGGAAAGGGGACATTACTATATTATGGGGATGGGCATATTACTAAATTATATGTGAGGTGATTGTGCTGTAACAGATGAGAGAAGCAGGATCACTGTTCTGTACTACCAATGATTGGAAATACAGAGCAGTGATATCTCATCTGTGCAGCACAATCCCCTCACATCCACCACACACATAATGTAGTAATGTGCCCATCTTTGCCTGAGCGATGAGAGGTCAGTGCTGGGGCAGAATACTGACAGCCAATGAGTGTGCAGAGGGCGGGGCTGGACGGTGAGGCCGGGCGGTGCCAGCTCTGACTGTGAGCTTTGGCACAGGAAGAGGTCCTGTTTGGTTGAGCTGAATGTAAACAAAGAGCTGCAGAGAATAATGGGATAATTCAAGAGGAACAAAAGTCAGAAAACCAAAAAATAATTTAGGGGTGTTTTTATTTGATAATACAGCTTGGCTTAATTTTTTTTTTTTAGTTTGTCAAACAACGCCTTTAATGTTTGTTGATATATTTTGAATATCAGAGTACAATGAAATATGGTTTAAAGTGTAGTTTACTCTTTGGGTTTATAAAGAAAAGTTCTTAAAAACAAAACCATACTGTTCCTCACTTTTAGCCATGTGAATCCAACACAATGGTAGTGGTGTTTCCAGAACAATGTGAATTTATATCTTCACTATAACTGACCCTATAGTCTGGGAATTTCACTACATTTTTTTTTTTTTCTCTTAAATCTAGAGGCTGCAGGAACGTTCTGTACATGATGCTGTGGAGTTAAAGCTTCGTGTTCCTCTTGAAAAGGAAATTCCGGTTACCTTACTTCCAAGACCAGAATGTATAAAGGAAGAGCAGGAATTCCCAGCGATAACACCAGTAATTTTTTTTTTTCTCGTGGCATACTCCTTACATGTTGAGAGAATTTAAGCTTTTTACGTTTTGTGACTGATTTTTCTTTTCTTGTTTTTAAATAAAGGAAATGGAGAAGGAAATTAAACACGCTCTTTATGGTGGTAACCAGGATCAAGTTTTAAGTGAAGCATTCCGCTTGACAATTACGCGTAAAGATATTATGACCCTGAATAGTCTAAACTGGCTTAATGATGAGGTGAGGAACGAAAAATTGTTGTATGTGTTTTTGTTTTTGTTTTTTTTTTTTTTTTTTTCTTCGGCGCTCCATTGGGAGACCCAGACGATTGGGTGTATAGTACTGCCTCCGGAGGCCACACAAAGCATTACACTAAAAAGTGTAAGGCCCCTCCCCTTCTGGCTATACACCCCCAGTGGGATCACTGGCTCACCAGTTTTCTGCTTTGTGCGAAGGAGGTCAGACATCCACGCATAGCTCCACTGTTTAGTCAGCAGCAGCTGCTGACTATGTCGGATGGAAGAAAAGAGGGCCCATACTAGGGCCCCCAGCATGCTCCCTTCTCACCCCACTTTATGTCGGCGGTGTTTGTTAAGGTTGAGGTACCCATTGTGGGTACGGAGGCTGGAGCCCACATGCTGTTTTCCTTCCCCATCCCCCTGAGGGGCTCTGAGGAAGTGGGATCTTACCGGCCCCCAAGCCCTGAGGCCGGGCTCCATCCACAGACCCATGGAACCTGCTGGATACGGAGCTGGGTACCGTTCAGGGACAAGGCCCTGCGACATTCAGGTACTCTGTCCCAAACAGGCCGCGCACATTCCAGACTTGCTGGGTGTGCTAGTGCGCCGGGGACAGGCGCGCTGGGGTTACAGTCACTACAGTTTGTCTGAGTGACTTTATGTGTTGGGGACTGCCGCGCCGGCCGCCCCTGGAGCGGCGGCGCGGCTGCGACTTGTAGTGCGCCGGGGACTTAGCGCCGACCGTGCTTTTACGACGGCGTCGCTTATAAATTTAGTCCCCGGCTTCTGCGGCCTAGCTCCGCTTCGTTCCCGCCCCACCCTGTCAATCAGGGCAAGGGAGAGACGCTGTACGATTAATCAGCGCCGAGGGCTGGAGCCTTATTTACATGCTCCAGCCCTCTCACTGAGCACAGGGGGACGCAGGTTTCCCGCTCTTTGTCTGCACACGCCCAGGGCCCGCCCCTCTCCATAGGACGCCGGCAGCCATTCCTTACATGCAGTCTGGCTGGAGAACGGACACAGGCTCTGGGAGACCCAGACAAGGGATTTCTGGCGACCACACACCCGCGTTAAGCGGGCGGTAAGCAGCACTTTAGTGCTGGCCCCACTAGTGCCACAGTGTTATTTTGGTGTACCTTTTTTCTCTATACCATATATATATATATGTATATATATATTGCACTGTAAGGTCGCTTCTTGGCTGTATACCCTAGCTTGCTCTGAGGAGACGACAACATGTCATCCGCAAAACGCAAGGGTGCCAAGACACAGGCTGTAAGCGCTGCTTGTGCCGCTTGTGGGGCTGATCTACCGGCAGGTTACAATGACCCCCATTGTGTGCAATGTTCGGTCCCTGTGCCACTTCGTCAGCCGGAGTCTATGGTGGTAGTGGCCCAGGCAGAGTCGCCGGTGAACCCTGTCCCGGTGACGGGGACAGAGTTTGCAGTTTTTGCTGACAAAATGTCTGTCACTATGACAGATACTAGAGACCTTGCAGGCCAGGCCAGTTACTCAGACCATGGACACTGCTGCGGCAACGTTCCCCGGTCCCCCTCATTTGGAGTTAATCCGTGATTCAAGGGGGTCCCAGGCATCTCAGCCTGACGGCTCTGATTCAGATGACAGTCCCAGGCAGCCTAAGCGTGCTCGCTGGGAGAGACCCTCCACGTCATCACGCGGATCAGGGTCTCAGCGAGAAGAGTCTCTACATGATGAGACAGAGGAGGGTGATCAGGAGTCTAATCCTGAAACCGCTCTCAATCTGGATACTCCTGATGGTGACGCCGTGGTAAATGACCTTATAGCGGCCATCAATAGTCTATTGGAAATTTCTCCCCCTGCCCCTTCTGCAGAGGAGGCAGCTGCACAGCAGGAGAAGTTCCATTTCAGGTATCCCAAGCGTAAACTGAGTACTTTTCTGGACCACGCTGACTTCAGAGAATCAGTCCAGAAACACCATGCTTACCCGGACAAGCGTTTCTCCAAACGTCTTAAGGATACACGTTATCCCTTTCCCCCTGACGTGGTCAAACGCTGGACCCAGTGTCCAAAGGTGGACCCCCCAATCTCCAGGCTTGCGGCTAGATCCATAGTTGCAGTGGAGGATGGGGCTTCACTTAAAGATGCCAATGACAGACAGATGGACCTTTGGTTAAAGTTTGTCTATGAAGCTATCGGCGCGTCGTTTGCTCCAGCATTCGCGGCCGTGTGGGCACTCCAAGCTATTTCAGCTGGTCTGGCACAGGTGGACTCTATCATACGTCCAGCAGTGCCGCGAGTAGCGTCCCTAACCTCGCAAATGTCTGCGTTTGCGACTTACGCTATCAACGCTGTCCTGGACTCTACAAGCCGTACCTCAATAGCGTCTGCCAATTCTGTGGTTTTGCGCAGAGCCTTGTGGTTAAAGGAATGGAAAGCGGATTCTGCTTCCAAAAAATGTTTAACCAGCTTGCCACTATCTGTAGATAGACTGTTTGGTGAACAATTGGCTGAAATCATTAAACAATCCAAGGGTAAAGACTCCTCCTTACCCCAGCCCAGATCAAGCAAACCTCAACAGAGGAAGTGGCAGTCGAGGTTTCGGTCCTTTCGAGGCTCCGGCAAGACCCAATTCTCCTCGTCCAAAGGGACTCAGAAGGAGCAAAGGAGCTCAGATTCCTGGCGGGCTCACTCACGCCCCAAGAAAGCAACCGGAGGAACCGCTTCCAAGGCGGCTGCCTCATGACTTTCGGCCTCATCCCTCCGCATCCTCGGTCGGTGGCAGGCTCTCCCGCTTTTGCGACATTTGGCTGCCACAGGTCAAAGACCGGTGGGTAACAGACATTTTGTCTCACGGGTACAGGATAGAGTTCAGTTCTCGTCCTCCGCCTCGGTTCTTCAGAACCTCCCCACATCCCGACCGAGCAGATGCCCTTCTGCAGGCGGTGTGCTCACTAAAAGCAGAAGGAGTGGTGATCCCTGTTCCTCAGCAGGAACAAGGGCAAGGTTTTTACTCCAATCTCTTTGTGGTTCCAAAAAAGGACGGCTCGTTTCGTCCTGTTCTGGACCTAAAGCTGCTCAACAAGCATGTGAACGCCAGGCGGTTCTGGATGGAATCCCTCCGCTCCGTCATTGCTTCAATGTCTCAAGGAGATTTCCTTGCATCAATAGACATCAAAGATGCTTATCTCCACGTGCCGATTGCTACAGAGCACCAACGTTTTCTACGTTTCGTGATAGGAGACGACCATCTCCAGTTCGTAGCTCTGCCATTTGGTCTGGCGACAGCCCCACGGGTTTTCACCAAGGTCATGGCGGCAGTGGTAGCAGTCTTGCATTCTCAGGGACATTCGGTGATCCCTTACTTAGACGATCTACTTGTCAAAGCACCCTCTCAAGAGGCATGCCAACACAGCCTGAATGTTGCGCTGGAGACTCTCCAGACTTTCGGGTGGATCATCAACTTTTCAAAGTCAAACCTGGCACCGACTCAATCACTAACGTATCTTGGCATGGAGTTTCATACTCTCTCAGCGATAGTGAAGCTTCCGCTGAACAAGCAGCGGTCACTACAGACAGGGGTGCAGTCTCTCCTTCAGGGTCAGTCGCACCCCTTAAGGCGCCTCATGCACTTCCTAGGGAAGATGGTGGCAGCAATGGAGGCAGTCCCGTTTGCACAGTTTCATCTGCGCCCACTTCAATGGGACATTCTCCGCCAATGGGACGGGAAGACAACTTCCCTAGACAGGAAAGTCTCCCTTTCTCAGACGGCCAAGGACTCTCTGCAATGGTGGCTTCTTCCCACCTCATTATCACAGGGAAGATCATTCCTGCCCCCATCCTGGGCAGTGGTCACGACAGATGCGAGTCTGTCAGGGTGGGGAGCAGTTTTTCTCCACCACAGGGCTCAAGGGACGTGGACTCAGCAGGAGTCCACCCTTCAGATCAATGTTCTGGAAATCAGGGCAGTGTATCTTGCCCTATTAGCCTTCCAGCAGTGGCTGGAAGGAAAGCAGATCCGAATTCAGTCGGACAACTCCACAGCGGTGGCATACATCAACCACCAAGGAGGGACACGCAGTCGGCAAGCCTTCCAGGAAGTCAGGCGGATTCTGATGTGGGTAGAGGAAAGAGCATCCACCATATCAGCAGTCCACATCCCGGGCGTAGAAAACTGGGAAGCAGACTTCCTCAGTCGCCAGGGCATGGACGCAGGGGAATGGTCCCTTCACCCGGACGTGTTTCAGGAAATCTGCCGCCGCTGGGGGGTGCCGGACGTCGACCTAATGGCGTCTCGACACAACAACAAGGTCCCGACCTTCATAGCGCGGTCTCGCGATCAAAGAGCTCTGGCGGCAGACGCCTTAGTGCAAGATTGGTCGCAGTTCCGGCTCCCTTATGTGTTTCCACCTCTGGCACTCTTGCCCAGAGTGTTACGCAAGATCAGATCCGATTGCGGCCGCGTCATACTCGTCGCCCCAGACTGGCCGAGGAGGTCGTGGTACCCGGATCTGTGGCATCTCACGGTCGGCCAACCGTGGGCACTACCAGACCGTCCAGACTTACTGTCCCAAGGGCCGTTTTTCCATCGGAATTCTGCGGCCCTGAACCTGACTGTGTGGCCATTGAGTCCTGGATCCTAGCGTCTTCAGGATTACCCCAAGGGGTCGTGGCCACCATGAGACAGGCTAGGAAGCCCACGTCTGCTAAGATCTACCACAGAACGTGGAAGATTTTCTTATCCTGGTGCTCTGCACAAGGAGTATCCCCCTGGCCATTCGCGTTACCTGTCGTTCTTTCCTTCCTGCAATCTGGGTTGGAAAAGGGCTTGTCGCTCGGCTCCCTTAAAGGGCAAGTCTCGGCACTATCCGTGTTTTTTCAGAAGCGTCTAGCACGACTTTCTCAGGTGCGCACGTTCCTGCAGGGGGTTTGTCATATCGTACCTCCGTACAGGCGGCCGTTAGATCCGTGGGATCTAAACAAGGTCCTTGTTGCTCTCCAGAAGCCGCCCTTCGAGCCTCTGAGGGATGTGTCACTTTCGCGACTCTCACAGAAAGTGGCCTTTCTGGTAGCGGTCACGTCTCTTCGGAGAGTGTCTGAACTAGCAGCGCTGTCATCCAAAGCTCCTTTCCTGGTGTTCCACCAGGACAAGGTAGTGCTGCGCCCCATTCAGGAGTTTCTCCCTAAGGTGGTATCCTCTTTTCATCTTAATCAGGATATCTCCTTGCCTTCCTTTTATCCGCATGCAGTTCATCGGTATGAAAAGGATTTACATTTGTTGGATCTGGTGAGAGCACTCAGAATCTACATTTCCCGCACGGCGCCCCTGCGCCGCTCGGATGCACTCTTTGTCCTTGTCGCTGGTAAGCGCAAAGGGTCGCAGGCTTCCAAAGCCACCCTGGCTCGATGGATCAAAGAACCAATTCTTGAAGCCTACCGTTCTGCTGGGCTTCCGGTTCCATCAGGGCTGAAGGCCCATTCTACCAGAGCCGTGGGTGCGTCCTGGGCATTACGACACCAGGCTACGGCTCAACAGGTGTGCCAGGCAGCTACCTGGTCGAGTCTGCACACTTTCACCAAACATTATCAGGTGCATACCTATGCTTCGGCGGACGCCAGCCTAGGTAGAAGAGTCCTGCAGGCGGCAGTTGCCTCCCCGTAGGGGAGGGCTGTCTTTGCAGCTCTAACATGAGGTATTTCTTTACCCACCCAGGGACAGCTTTTGGACGTCCCAATCGTCTGGGTCTCCCAATGGAGCGCCGAAGAAGGGAATTTTGTTACTTACCGTAAATTCCTTTTCTTCTAGCTCCTATTGGGAGACCCAGCACCCGCCCTGTTGTCCTTCGGGATTTTTGGTTGTTTTTCGGGTACACATGTTGTTCATGTTGAATGGTTTTCAGTTCTCCGATGTTACTTCGGAGTGAATTTGTTTAAACCAGTTATTGGCTTTCCTCCTTCTTGCTTTTGCACTAAAACTGGTGAGCCAGTGATCCCACTGGGGGTGTATAGCCAGAAGGGGAGGGGCCTTACACTTTTTAGTGTAATGCTTTGTGTGGCCTCCGGAGGCAGTACTATACACCCAATCGTCTGGGTCTCCCAATAGGAGCTAGAAGAAAAGGAATTTACGGTAAGTAACAAAATTCCCTTCTTTTTACATATGCCTATTTGAGAATTAGAGTTCTAATCCATCTTAATGTACAAGATTAAGCATAGATTCTCCTCTTTGGTAAATTTCACTCCACTTTTGACTGTCATGCCCTTAAATACATCAGTTGGCTTAATTTGCACCAAAATATTGATGCATTTTTGGCAGTCACTTTTCAGACCATGTCCCTTTACTACCAAGTTATACATCCTTGCCAAGGGAGTTGGTATGTGTCTAAAACACCTAATAAATCTGGCACCAATCATATACGCCAGTTTGTCACAAATTAAACACAATTTCTTGCACATATATTTTAGTAAATCTTCCACACCTTAACCTCTTCACGACACATGACGACATACTGGGTATGTCATGGATTGTGTGAGGTTAATCCCTGCCGTGGGCAGTCCGTGCACATGTCAGCTGATTTCAACAGCTGACATGTGTGCCTGCCAGGCGTGAGTGGAATCGCGCTCCACCCACGCGCCTATTAACCCCTTACATCTCACTGTTCACTGTCAAAATCAGACAGCGAGATTTAACAGCGCGCCACAGTAAGCATAACTAACCCAGCACCATCGGAAGTCAAGAGACGTGATCACGTGACTTCCGGTGGTTGACAAGGTAGTACAGGGTCATATGGTGACTCCTGTAGCTATCATGAGTCACTTTCTCTCACTGCCAGCAGATTGCCGTGTGAGATTAAAGGGGGCTTTACACGGTACGATCGAATTTCACAATCGATCGTACCCGCCCCCGTCATTTGTGCGTCACGGGCAAATCGCTGCCCGTGGCGCACATAGTCTGTAACCCCCGTCACACATACCGTATTTTTCGCTTTATAAGACGCACTTTTCCTCCCCAAATTTTGGGAGGAAAATGGGGGGTGCGTCTTATAAAGCGGTAGCGGGGGGGGGGGGGTCCTGTCTGAGGCGATCGGGCGGGTGCCTGTGGCTGCATGCAAGCGGCCGGGTACCTGTACTTGCATGCAGCGGCAGCCGGGTACCCGTGGCTGTGTGCGGGCGGCAGCGGGTGCTGTGTGGGGTCGGCAGCCAGGTACCTGTGCTTGCATGCGGTGGCAGACGGGTACCCATGGCTGTGTGCGGGCGGCAGCCGGGTGCTGTGTGCGAGCGGCAGTCGGGTGCCCGTGCAGGTACCCGGCTGCCGCCCTCACACAGTCACCCATCTGCCGCCCGCACACAGCCATGGGTACCCGGCTGCCACCGCACGCAAGCACAGGTACCCGGCGGCTTGTACGCAGAGTGGGCGGGCAGCCTGCTGGCTGCCACTCTGTGCATGCGGGGCGGGCGGCTGTGCAGCTTACCAGTTGTCCGCGGTCCCACTTTCAAATGATGGCGCCGGTGGAGCTCTTGGATGAGAGCTCCATCTGCGCACGCGCTGCTCCGGGAGTCAGCGCGTGCGCAGATGGAGCCCTTGGATGAGAGCTCCATCTGCGCATGCGTCGCTCCGGGCGCCATTACTTGAATCGGGACCGCGGACACACTCCACCACTGAGCCGTCGCCGCCGCTCCCACCACTGAGCCGCCGCCGCTGCCACCACTGAACCGGGACCGCGGACACACGCCACCACTGAGCAGTCCCTGCCGCTGCCACCACTGAGCAGTTGCCGCCGCTCCCACCACTGAGCCGCTGCCACCACTGAACCGGGACCGCGGACACACGCCACCACTGAGCAGTCCCTGCCGCTGCCACCACTGAGCAGTTACCGCCGCTCCCACCACTGAGCCGTCGCCGCCACTCCCACCACTGAGCCGTCGCCGCCACTGCCACCACTGAACCGGGACCGCGGACACACTCCACCACTGAGCAGTCCCTGCCACCACTGAGCAGTCGCCGCCGCCGCTGCCACCACTGAACCGGGACCGCGGACACTCACTGCACCGGCCTGCTGCACGGCTCACACGCCACGGCTGCTGCCGCCACCACGGACCCCACGGATCCTGCCACCGCGGATGCCACCGCGCCTGCAACCACGGACGCCACGGCACCTGCAACCACGGACCCCGCTGCCACTGACCTGCCGCGCCTGCCAGCACAACCTGTGCCTCCTGTGACCCCGCTTCACCACCACTGCTGCCCCCCTCCGGTAAGAGAACACCGGAGTATAAGACGGACCCCATTTTTCTTTTTTTTACCTTTTTTATGTCTAAGTTTGGGGTGCGTCTTATATTCCGGTGCGTCTTATAAAGCGAAAAATACGGTACCTCTCGTGCGACCTCGCTGTGGGCGGCGAACGTCCACTTCCTGGAGTGGGAGGGACGTTTGGCGTCACAGCGACGTTACTCGGCCGCCAGCCAATGGAAGCGGAGGGGCGGAGATGAGCGCGACGTAAACATCCCGCCACCTCGTTCCTTCACATAGCCGGCGGCGGCCGCGTGACGCAGGTGAGCTGCTGTTCATCGTTCCCGTGGTGTCACACGGAGCGGCGTGTGCTACCACGGAAACTATGAACAACTAAATTAAACAATATTATGGAACCTAGCGAGCAGTACACGACTCACGATTTGTGAGCGATACTGCGTCGCTAGGTGTCACACAGGCCGGCATCGCCAGCGATGCCGGATGTGCGGCACAAAAAACGTGACCCCTGACGATCTATCGCACGATATTGTCTGGTGTAAAGCAGCCTTTAGGCTATGTGCGCACTAGAAATGTCCTTTTTCTCAAGAAACTTTCGAGAGACATTCTGGGAGTTGAAGATTCCCGCACCTGCAGGAAAAAAACGCACCAAATCCGCGGTTAAAACGCATGCGTTTTTACTGCGGATTAGCCGCGACTTTACCGCGGATTTTCCGCAGGTTGTTCCTGACACATGCAAGTATAGAAATTCCGGGGGTATTCCGCAGGTAATAATGGACATGCTCATTTTGTCAAAGTTTCTCGAGAAAATTCTCAAATTTTCTTGAGAAAAATCCGTAGCGTGCGCACAGCTATTTTTCTTTATCGTTCCTTTGGGAGACCCAGACCATGGGTGTTTAGCTTCTGCCTCCGGAGGCCACACAAAGTACTACACTCAAAAGTGTAGCTCCTCCCTCTGAGCTTATACACCCCCTGGTGAGCAGACCCAGCCAGTTTATCGCTTTGTGTTCAGGAGGCATACATGCACACATGCATTCTCATATGATTTTTTTCCTTTTGGAATGAGATTGAAGAAGTGCGTTTGGACCCCCGGCATGTCCCTTCTCACCCCACTGTGTCGGCGGTGTTGTAAGGTTGATTTCCAAGGCTGGAGCCTTACATGCCGAGCTCCTTCACCATCCCTCCTGGGCTCTGGCTTGAAGTGGTAGCCAGCACGGTTTCCCTGCCTGGCAGGAGACCGGTCTCCATCCGCAGCCCTTCAGGACCCTGCTGGACCAGAGCACTCATCCCCAGGGACCTGGCCCTGCGTCTCAGCAGCTAAGTACCTGAGACGTTTATATTTTGGGGGTCCCTGTACTTTATTGTTTGGGGAGAGTGTGCTTATTGTATTTATTGGCATTTCCGGCGGGTTCTCTAGCTGTCGCCCGAGAACCGCGCCGATGGTGCCTGCGCGTCGGCCTCGCCGCTCAAATTTAGGCCCCGGCTTTGCTGGAGGCCTAGTTTCTATTCTCTGCCCTCGCATGTCATTCATGCAGAGGGACAGGCTCTGCTCTTCCCGGCGGCCGTTCTGCACAGGGGAGGGACACTCCCCACTGCTGTGCGTGTCTCCTCCCCTGTAGGTCTCTATGGCCCTCCAGATCCCGCTCTCACAGCCAAGTCCCGCCCCCTCTCTTCGCTCCGGCGGCCATCTTCTCAGACAGAGTTCACTCGCCGCTGGTCTGCACTCTGCATCCCTGCTGAAGTGCTGTGCTTGGGGGTCCGGGCTTCGGGATCTGGAGGACACACAACACCGCTCCAGCGGTCTGATAAGCCACAACCGGTCTCTGGTTGTGGACCTCTGTATATACTCTCTGGGGTTCATTCTCTTGCAGAGCTCCCACTCCAGCAGTATGTCTCACACGAGGAGCAAGGCTCCAAAGCTTTATTCTGCATGCGCTGCATGTAAGCTCCTGCTGCCTGAACCGAGCACACATCCTCATTGTGATGTCTGCTCTAACTTGGCGGTGCCACAGCCTGGAGTCTCACCCCCAGTGGTCTCTCAGGCTGCTCCTGCTCCTGTGGCTGAACCCCCGGCTTGGGTAGAATCTTTTTCTAGGTCTATCTCCCAGTCTTTTGCTGAGTCCATAGGACTTCTGTCCAGGACTTTGATAAATATGCATCAGCCCCCTTCACAGGGTGCCCCTACTGCTATGGGTCCCTTAGGTTCGGAGCTCACAGAGGATTCATCATCAGGGCCCAGACCCCGTCCTCCTAAGAAGAGATGCAGGGTTCCCTCTCCCTCCTCCTCCCGCGGCTCTGATTCAAGAGCTGACTCGCAGGACGAGGAGGATGCCTTTACAGGGGGCTCAGAGGCTAACTCCATGTACCCCATTGATCTGTCCGAGGGTGACTCAGATCTTAGTGACTTGATTGCTTCCATTAATTCTGTACTGGATCTCAATCCGCCAGTATCAGAGGAGCAACCTTCTCTGGCAGAAAAGCACCAGTTTACCTCGCCTAAGAGAGCAAAAAGTGTGTTCTTTAACCACTCCAGTTTTCAGGCCGCTGTGACCAAGCCCAGGGCCTGTCCTGACAAACGCTTCCCAAAGCGTGGTTCTGATGACAGTTTTCCCTTCCCACCTGAGGTGGTCAAGGAGTGGGCTCATTCCCCAAAGGTAGATCCTCCGGTGTCCAGGCTCTCCTCCCGGACCATTGTGTCGGTGACTGATGGCACCTCCCTTAAGGATTCCACTGACCGTCAGATTGACCTTCTGGCCAAATCCGTGTATGAAGCGGCGGGGGCCGCGTTTTCCCCGACTTTTGCAGCAGTGTGGGCTCTCAAAGCCATCTCTGCTTCTCTAGAGGAGATGCATTCGTTCACCAGGGACTCTATGCCTGAAATGGTTGCCTTAACTTCCAAAGCTTCAGCTTTTTCATCTTATGCCATGTCTGCCATGCTGGAGGCTTCTCACCGCACTGCGGTGGCTTCGGCTAATTCCCTCGTTATCCGCAGGATCTTGTGGCTTCGAGAGTGGAAGGCAGATGCTTCTTCAAAGAAGTACCTTGCTGGGCTCCCTTTTGCTGGGTCCCGGCTGTTCGGAGAACAGCTGGATGAAATTAAGGAAGCTACTGGCGGGAAGAGTACTTCCATGCCATAAACCAAAACCAGGAAACCTGCCCAGGGTAGGAATCAGTCGAGGTTTCGATCCTTTCGTTCCTCCAACTGGTCGTCCTCTAAGCCCTCGGCCTCGTCCGCTAACTCAGCCAAGGACCAGAAATCCAACTGGCGCCCAAAAGCGCGTCCACAGAAGACCGCAGGAGGTGCTGCCACTAAGGCAGCCTCCTCATGACTCTCTGCCCGCTCCGGCGACGTCCTTAGTCGGTGGCAGGCTCTCCCACTTTGGCGACGCTTGGTTTCAACACGTCTCCGATCAGTGGGTGAGAGATCACCTCCCACGGCTACAGGATAGAATTCTCTTCCAGCCCGCCAAACAGATTTTTTCTCTCAACTCCCCCTTGCTCCAAGGCCGCCGCCTTCTCGCAGGCCGTGGCAGCCTTGCAGGCCAACGGAGTGATTGTACTGGTTCCCGCCCGGGAACGGTTCAGAAGTTTCTACTCAAACCTCTTCCTAGTTCCCAAAAAGGACGGTACCTTCCGGCCCATCCTGGATCTCAAGCTTCTCAACAAGCATGTTCAGGTGCGGCACTTTCGCATGGAGTCTCTGTGATCAGTCATTGCCTCAATGACCCAAGGGGATTTCCTGGCATCCATCGACATCAGAGATGCCTATCTCCATGTGCCAATTGCAGTTTCACACCGGCGTTGGCTACGTTTTGCAATAGAAGATCATTTCCAATTCGTGGCTCTCCCCTTCGGGTTAGACACGGCCCCTCGGGTATTCACCAAGGTCATGGCAGCAATGATTGCGGTTCTGCACCCCCAGGGGTTGGCAGTGATTCCTTACCTGGACGACCTTCTGGTCAAGGCTTCATCCAGCGCAGACTGTCAGCGGAGTGCCTCGCTCACTCTCGCCACTCTGGCCCAATTCGGGTGGCTGGTCAATCTTCCCAAATCCACTCTGACTCCGACCCAGAGTCTCACATACCTAGGGATGCAGTTCGAGACTTTGCCGGCACTTGTGAAGTTGCCCTTAGTCAAACAGCAGTCCCTCCAGCTAGCGGTGCGCTCTCTGCTGAGGCCCCGCCGTTATACCCTCAGGCATCTGATGCAGGTGCTGGGTCAAATGGTGGCGTCAATGGAGGCTGTTCCCTTTGCCCAGTTCCATCTGCGTCCACTGCAGCTGGACATTCTCCGCTGTTGGGACAAGCGGCCTTCCTCCTTGCACAGGTTAGTGGCTCTGTCGCCACAGACCAGGAGCTCTCTTCAGTGGTGGCTTCGGCCCCTCTCCCTGTCCCAGGGGCGCTCCTTCCTGGCCCCGTCCTGGGTGATTCTCACCACGGATGCCAGTCTATCCGGCTGGGGAGCGGTATGTCTCCACCACAGAGCGCAGGGCACTTGGACTCCGTCCGAGTCAGCCCTTTCAATCAATGTGCTGGAAACCAGAGCCGTGCTTCTAGCTCTCCTAGCTTTTCACCACCTTTTGGCGGGCAGGCACATTAGAGTCCAGTCAGACAACGCGACAGCGGTTGCCTACATCAATCACCAAGGTGGGACACGCAGCCGCCTGGCAATGTTGGAGGTCCAACGCATTCTTCAATGGGCGGAGGACTCCAAGTCCACCATATCCGCAGTCCACATCCCAGGCGTGGAAAACTGGGAGGCAGATTATCTCAGCCGTCAAACCGTGGACGGTGGCGAGTGGTCCCTGCACCCGGCAGTGTTTCAGTCAATCTGCCGCAAATGGGGCACTCCGGACGTGGACCTAATGGCATCCCATCACAACAACAAGGTTCCTGTTTACGTGGCTCGCTCCCACGATCCCCAGGCATTCGCCGCGGACGCTCTGGTTCAAGACTGGTCCCAGTTTCGTCTGTCCTACGTGTTTCCCCCTCTAGCTCTCTTGCCCAGAGTCCTGCGCAAGATCAGAATGGAGGGCCGTCGAGTCATCCTCATTGCACCGGACTGGACCAGGCGAGCTTGGTATCCAGACCTGCTCCATCTGTCCGTAGAGATGCCGTGGCATCTCCCGGACCGTCCAGACCTACTCTCGCAAGGTCCGTTTTTCCGCCCGAATTCTGCGGCTCTCAAATTGACGGCGTGGCTCTTGAGTCCTGGATTTTGACGGCTTCTGGTATTCCTCCTGAAGTCATCTCCACTATGACTCGGGCCCGTAAGTCTTCCTCCGCTAAGATCTATCCCAGGACTTGAAAAATTTTCCTGTCCTGGTGTCGCTCTACCGACCATCCCCCTTGGCCATTCTCGTTGCCGACCCTTCTGTCTTTTCTACAGTCCGGTCTGCAGCTAGGACTGTCCCTCAACTCTCTCAAGGGACAAGTCTCAGCTCTGTTAGTTCTGTTCCAGCGGCGTCTCGCTCGGCTGGCTCAGGTCCGCACCTTCATGCAAGGTGCGTCTCACATCATTCCGCCTTACCGGCGGCCCTTGGATCCCTGGGACCTTAACTTGGTTCTCACGGTTTTGCAGAAACCCCCCTTTGAGCCTCTTAGGGAGGTTTCTTTGTATCGTCTTTCACAGAAAGTGACCTTTCTGGTGGCCATAACTTCCCTCAGGAGAGTCTCGGATTTGGCTGCGCTCTCTTCGGAGTCACCTTTTTTAGTTTTCCATCAAGACAAGGTGGTTCTCCGTCCGACTCCGGACTTTCTTCCTAAGGTGGTCTCTCCTTTCCACCTTAACCAGGACATTACCCTACCTTCCTTTTGTCCGGCTCCTGTTCATCGCTTTGAAAAAGCCCTGCATACTCTGGATCTGGTGCGTGCTCTCCGGATCTATGTGTCTCGCACCGCTGCACTTAGGCGGTGCACTTCTCTTTTTGTGCTAACCACAGGTCAGCGCAAGGGCCTTTCTGCTTCTAAGCCGACCTTAGCCCGTTGGATTAGATCGACCATTTCGGACGCCTACCAGAGTACTCAGGTGCCTCCCCCGCCGGGGATCAAGGCACATTCGACCAGAGCTGTCGGTGCCTCTTGGGCTTTCAGGCACCAGGCTACGGCTCAACAAGTCTGTCAGGCTGCCACTTGGACTAGCCTGCACACCTTTTCGAAGCACTACCAAGTGCCTGCTCATGCTTCGGCAGATGCGAGCTTGGGCAGACGCATCCTTCAGGCGGCTGTCTCCCATTTGTGAAGTTAGGTTCTGCCTACTTCTTAGTTTTTCTGTTTATTCCCACCCAGGGACTGCTTTGGAACGTCCCATGGTCTGGGTCTCCCAAAGGAACGATAAAGAAAAAGAGAATTTTGTTTACTTACCGTAAATTCTTTTTCTTATAGTTCCGTATTGGGAGACCCAGCACCCTCCCTGTTGCCTGTTGGCAATTTCTTGTTCCGCGTGTTATCACTGGCTGTTGTCGTGGTCAGAGTCTCCGGTTGTTCCGGCTCTTGCTCTGTTCTACTTGTGGGTGGCTATTCTCATTCAGCTTTTGCACTAAACTGGCTGGGTCTGCTCACCAGGGGGTGTATAAGCTCAGAGGGAGGAGCTACACTTTTAAGTGTAGTACTTTGTGTGACCTCCGGAGGCAGAAGCTAAACACCCATGGTCTGGGTCTCCCAATACGGAACTATAAGAAAAAATTTACGGTAAGTAACAAAATCCTTTTTTTTTTTTTTTTTACACACAGGTTTTGCTGGGAAATGTCTGCAGAAAGATTTCTAATCTTTCTCAAATTTCTGCGGCAAATCCGCGGGTAAATCCGCTGGTAAAACGGTCTAGTGCGCACATAGCCTTAAGCAGCTTTTCTCCAGATCTCAGCTGTGTAGCTGTGATCTGGAGAAATGGAAGAGCGATCAGACAGCTGATCTTTATAGTCCCATAAGGGGGCTAGTAGTAAGTTTTTAAAGAAAAAACAAAAAACCCCCTAAGGCTATGTGCGCACTGGGAAATGGAATTTTCTTGAGAAAATTCCGCATCCTCTCAAAGATTACCGCACCCGCGGTAAAAAACCGCGGGAAACCGCACCCGAAAACCGCATGCGGTTTGCCGCGGCTTTACCGCGGTATTATTCGCGGTATTGCCCCGGTTTTGCCGCGTGCGGGTTGGGATGTGCTTTATTGCATTCAATGCAATAAAGCACATTGAAGAAAAAAAAAAAAAATACATTTAATTCTGATAGTAGATAGACAGAAGAATAGATAGAGGGATAGATAGATAGACAGACAGAGGGATAGATAGATAGATGACAGATCGCTACATTTCCCACGGTCGGCAGTGAGTTCACATTACCGGCCGTGGGAAATGACCGATAATTACCTCTGCTGTCTGCTGCATTCAGCCTGTCTGTGACAGTCGCGGCTGGATGGAAGCAGTGCAGGACGTCGGAGCCGGAGCTGTGGATGTCGGAGCGGTGGATTACGCCGGAGCTTTGTTTGGGGGGGGTTAATAAAATGGTGAACGAGGCTTGTTGGTTTTATTTAAAATAAAGGATTTTTCGGTGTCTGTGTTTTTTTCACTTTACTTACGGGTTGATCATGTCAGCTGTCACAGACGCTGCCATGATCAAGCCTGGGGTTAATGGCGGTGGTCCCCCATCACCATTAACCCCTTGTATTACCTTGTCACCTTGTCACCACTGCTACACGGTGGCAAGAAGAGCCGAGGACACGCCGGCAGTGCCGCATAATGGATGCGACAGTGCCGGGGCAGCTGCGGCTGATATTCTCGGCTGCGGGAGGGGGAGTGAGGCGGGGGACATTAACCCTGCCCCTCTCCCTCCCCAGCCTGAGGATACCGGGCCGCCGCTGTGTGCTTACCTCGGCTGGAAGGTAAATATGCAGCGGAGCCCACGTTCTTTTTTTTTTTTTTTTTTTTTTTTTTTTTTTTTTTCTATATTTCCGTTTTCTTTCTATGTGTGTTCTATGTGTCTGTGTCTATGTGTTCTGTGTCTGTGATGTGTCTGTGTCTGTGATCTGTGTGTGTTTACTCTCTGCACGGCTTCCTCTTCCTGTAATGACATCACTTCCCTGCAAAACCGCAAGCAAGTGATGCACATTACCGGAGGTAAACCGCAAAATACCGCAGGGAATAACGCAGGAAAACGCAGTGAACCGCACAGAATTTGCTGCCTGCGTTATTCCCTGCGGGATTTCATGATTAACATTGAGTCAATGGAGTGAAATCCCGCAGCGATGTGCGGAAAAGAAGTGACATGCACTTGTTTTTGCTGCGGGATTCCCGCAGCAAAACATGCAGCTGTCAAATTCCGCCCAGTGCGCACAGGATTTTTCTTCAGCGCTCTATTGGGAGACCCAGACGATTGGGGTATAGCTACTGCCCTCTGGAGGCCACACAAAGCACTACATTAAAAGTGCAAGGCCCCTCCCCCTCTGGCTATACCCCCCCCGTGGTATCACGGGTTCTCCAGTTTTAGCTTTGTGTGCGAAGGAGGTCAGACATTCCATGCATAGCTCCACAGATTTTAGTCAGCAGTAGCTGCTGACTATTTCGGATGGAAGAAAAGAGGACACATATAGTGTCCCCAGCATGCTCCCTTCTCACCCCTGGATGGTGTTGTAAGGTTGAGGTACCTATTGCTGGTACAGGGCTGGAGCCTGACATGCTGTTTTCCTTCCACATCCCCTGGTAGGGCTCTGTGGAAGTGGGATCCTGCCGGCCTCTCAGCTCTGACGCCGGGCTCCATCCACAGACCCATTAGAACCTGATGGAGACGGAGCAGGAGTACGATCAGGGACAGGCCCTGCATCATACAGGTACTCTGTGTCCCCGGCAGGCACAGACACACTCCGGGCTGGCTGGGTGTTGTAGTGCGCCGGGGACCGCAACGTTGGAGCTAGTGTCCCTACAGATTACTGGGGGATTGTTTGTGTATGGGAACGCAGCGCCGACCCCCTCTGGACCGGGCGGCGCTGCTGTGACTTGTGGTGCGCCGGGGATCCGCCGTCCGCGCTTTTACGGCGGCGGCGGTTATAAATTGAGTCCCCGGCTTTTTGGGCCTAGGACGCCGGCAGCTCCGATTCGTTCCCGCCCCCACCCTGTCATTCAGGGTAGGGGAGAGACGCTGTTCGCTAGCAGCGACGAGGGCTGGAGCCTGATTTACATGCTCCAGCCCTCACACTAGGCACAGAGGGAAGCAGGCTTCCCGCTCTTGGCCAGGAACGCCCAGGGCCCGCCCCCCTTCTCTCTCAGGACGCCGGCAGCCATTACATGCAGTCTGGCTGGAGGAAGGACGCAAGGCTCTGGGAGACCTGGACTAGGGGCTATCTGGCGACCACACACCCGCTTTTTAAGCGGGCGGTAAGCGATTTTTCTGTGCTGGTCCCTCTAGTGCCTCACGGTGTATTGGTGTACTGTGTAGGATATAGAGATATTGTATTTCTTGCACTGTAAGGTCGCTTCTGGCTGCATCTCCCAGATCACTCTGTGGAAGCAACAACATGCCATCCTCAAAACGCAAGGCTGCCAAGGCTAGGGCTGTGTATACTGCGTGTGCTGCATGTGGGGCTAATCTACCAGCAGGCTCCGATGACCCCCATTGTGTGCAATGCTCCGACCCGGTGCTGCTTCGCCAGCCGGAGTCAGGAGGGAGAGTGACCCAGGCTGAGACGCCTGTAAGTCCTGCCCCGGTGACAGGGACAGACTTTGCAGTTTTTGCTGATAATATGTCTGTCTCTATGGCAAAAATACTTGAAACCTTGCAATCTATGCATGGGGCTCAGTCTTTGGGCACGGCGAGGCCTCTGTCCTCAGGTCCCCCTCACTTGGAATTAATCCAGCCCACAGGGGAGTCCCCGGCTTCACAGGCCGAGGATTATGAGTCAGATGATAGCCCCAGCCACCCTAAGCGAGCTCGCTGGGAAAGACCCTCGACGTCATCACACTGCTCAGGGTCTCAGCGCAATCAGTCTCCCTGTGATGTGTCTGATGAGAGTGATCAGGAATCCATTCCTGGAACCCCTCTCAACCTGGATACCCCTGATGGGGATGCCATGGTAAACGACCTTATCTCAGCCATCAATAGGCTGTTGGATATTTCTCCCCCAGCCCCTTCAGCAGAAGAGGCGGCTGCGGAGCAGGAGAAGTTTCGTTTCCTTTATCCCAAGCGTAAATTGAGTGCTTTGTTGGATCACGCTGACTTCAGAGAATCAATCCAGAAGCACGACGCTCACCCAGAAAGGCGTTTCTCTAAACGATCTAAAGATACGCGTTTCCCTTTCCCCCCTGAGGTGGTCAAGCGCTGGACACAGTGTCCAAAGGTAGACCCCCCGATTTCCAAACTCGCAGCTAGGTCCATAGTTGCAGTGGAGGATGGCGCTTCACTTAAAGATGCCAATGACAGACAGATGGACCTTTGGTTAAAATCTGTCTATGAAGCTATCGGCGCGTCGTTTGCTCCGGCATTCGCAGCCGTATGGGCACTCCAGGCTATTTCAGCTGGCTTAGCAAAAGTGGATGCTATCATACATCCAGCAGTGCCGCAAGTGGCGCACCTTACCACGCAGATGTCGGCGTTTGCGTCTTACGCTATCAATGCGGTCCTAGAATCTACCAGTCGCACCTCAATGGCGTCCGCCAATTCGGTAGTTTTGCGCAGAGCCTTGTGGTTAAAGGACTGGAAAGCAGATGCTGGTTCCAAAAAATGTTTAACCAGTTTGCCTTTATCTAGAGAGAGACTGTTTGGCGAGCCATTGGCTGATATCATTAAGCAGTCTAAGGGTAAAGACTCCTCTTTACCACAACCCAGAACAACCAAACCTCAGCAGAAAAAGTGGCAGCAGAGGTTTCAGTCCTTTCGAGGTTCGGGCAAGACACCATTTACCTCGTACAAAGGGACTCAGAGGACGCAAAGAAACTCAGATTCGTGGCGGGCTCACACGCGCCCCAAGAAAGCAAATGGAGGTACCGCTTCCAAAGCGGCTACCTCATGACTTCCAGCCCCCTCCCTCCGCATCGCCGGTCGGGGGCAGGCTCTCCCGCTTTTCCGGCATTTGGATGTCACAGGTCAAAGACCGGTGGGTGACGGACATTTTGTCTCGCGGGTACAGAATCGAGTTCAATTCTCGTCCTCCAGCTCGGTTCTTCAGAACCTCCCCACATCCAGACCGAGCAGATGCTCTGCTGCAGGCGGTGGGCTCCCTAAGAGCGGAAGGAGTGGTGATCCCAGTCCCTCCTCAGGAACAAGGGCAAGGGTTTTACTCCAATCTCTTTGTGGTTCCAAAAAAGGACGGCTCGTTCCGTCCTGTTCTGGACCTAAAACGGCTCAACAAACATGTGCACGCCAGGAAGTTCCGGATGGAAACCCTGCGTTCTGTCATTGCCTCAATGTCCAGAGGAGACTTCCTTGCCTCAATAGACATCAAAGATGCTTATCTCCACGTGCCAATTGCTACAGAACATCAACGTTTTCTACGTTTTGTGATAGGAGACGACCATTTTCAGTTCGTAGCTCTGCCATTTGGTCTGGCAACAGCCCCACGGGTCTTCACCAAGGTCATGGCGGCGGTGGTAGCAGTCTTGCACTCTCAGGGACACTCGGTGATCCCTTACCTAGACGATTTATTGGTCAAAGCTCTCTCTCAAGAGGCATGTCAGCACAGCCTGAATGCTACGCTGGAGACCCTACAGTCTTTCGGATGGATCATCAACTTTCCAAAGTCGATCCTATCACCGACTCAATCACTAACGTATCTTGGCATGGAGTTTCATACTCTAGCAGCGATAGTGAAGCTTCCGCTGAACAAGCAGCGGTCACTACAGACAGGGGTGCAATCTCTTCTGCAGGGCCAGTTGCATCCCTTGCGGCGCCTCATGCATTTCCTAGGGAAGATGGTGGCAGCCATGGAAGCAGTTCCCTTTGCGCAGTTTCATCTGCGCCCACTTCAATGGGACATTCTCCGCCAATGGGACGGGAAGTCAACGTCCCTGGACAGGAAAGTCTCGCTTTCCCAGACGGCCAAGGACTCCCTACAATGGTGGCTCCTTCCCACCTCATTGTCTCAGGGAAGATCCTTCCTGCCCCCATCCTGGGCAGTAGTCACGACAGATGCGAGTCTGTCAGGGTGGGGAGCAGTATTTCTCCACCACAGGGCTCAGGGGACGTGGACACCGCAGGAGTCCACCCTTCAGATCAATGTTCTGGAGATCAGAGCAGTGTATCTTGCTCTACTGGCCTTCCAACAGTGGCTGGAAGGAAAGCAGATCCGAATCCAATCGGACAACTCCACAGCGGTGGCATACATCAACCACCATGGAGGGACGCGCAGTCGGCAAGCCTTCCAAGAAGTCCGGCGCATTCTAATGTGGGTGGAGGACAGAGCATCCACCATATCCGCGGTTCACATCCCAGGCGTAGAAAACTGGGAAGCAGACTTCCTCAGTCGCCAGGGCATGGACGCAGGGGAATGGTCCCTTCACCCGGACGTGTTTCAGGAAATCTGTCGCCGCTGGGGAGTGCCGGACGTCGACCTAATGGCATCCCGGCACAACAACAAGGTCCCGGCATTCATGGCGAGGTCGCGCGATCAAAGAGCTCTGGCGGCAGACGCCTTGGTTCAAGATTGGTCGCAGTTTCAGCTCCCATACGTGTTTCCGCCTCTGGCGCTCTTGCCCAGAGTGCTACGCAAGATCAGATCCGAGTGCAGCCGCATCATACTCGTCGCTCCAGACTGGCCGAGGAGGTCGTGGTATCCGGATCTGTGGCATCTCACGATCGGTCGACCGTGGTCACTGCCAGACCGACCAGACTTACTGTCCCAAGGGCCGTTTTTCCATCAGAATTCTGCGGCCCTGAACCTGACTGTGTGGCCATTGAGTCCTGGATCCTAGCATCTGCAGGATTATCTCAAGGAGTCGTTGCCACAATGAGACAAGCTAGAAAGTCGAATTCGGCTAAGATCTACCACAGAACGTGGAAGATTTTCTTATCCTGGTGCTCTGCTCAGGGAGTGTCTCCCTGGCCATTTGCATTGCCCAAGTTTCTTTCTTTCCTGCAATCGGGGTTAGAAAAGGGCTTGTCGCTCAGCTCCCTTAAAGGGCAAGGTTCGGCACTATCCGTGTTTTTTCAGAAGCGTCTAGCACGTCTTTCTAAGGTGCGCACGTTCCTGCAGGGGGTCTGTCATATTGTGCCCCCGTACAAGCGGCCGTTAGATCCATGGGATCTGAACAGGGTACTAGTTGCTCTCCAGAAGCCGCCCTTCGAGCCTCTGAAGGAAGTTTCCTTTTCTCGGCTGTCACAGAAAGTGGCGTTTCTTGTTGCGATCACATCGCTTCGGCGAGTGTCTGAGCTGGCAGCTCTGTCATCCAAGGCTCCCTTCCTGGTGTTCCACCAGGACAAGGTAGTGCTGCGCCCTATTCCGGAGTTTCTCCCTAAAGTCGTATCCTCTTTTCATCTTAATCAGGATATATCCTTGCCTTCGTTTTGTCCTCATCCGGTTCACCGGTATGAAAAGGACTTACGTTTGCTAGATCTGGTGAGAGCACTCAGAATCTACATTTCCCGCACGGCGCCCATGCGCCGTGCCGATGCACTTTTTGTCCTTGTCGCTGGTCCGCGCAAGGGGTTGCAGGCTTCTAAAGCCACCCTGGCTCGATGGATCAAAGAACCAATTCTAGAGGCCTACCGTTCTGCGGGGCTTCCGGTTCCTTCAGGGCTAAAAGCCCACTCAACCAGAGCCGTGGGTGCGTCCTGGGCATTACGTCACCAGGCTTCGGCTCAACAGGTGTGCCAGGCAGCTACCTGGTCCAGTCTGCACACTTTCACCAAGCATTATCAGGTGCATACCTATGCTTCGGCGGATGCCAGCTTAGGTAGAAGAGTCCTGCAGGCGGCAGTGACACCCCCGTAGGGGAGGGCTGTTTTGCAGCTCTAACATGAGGTATTTCTTTACCCACCCAGGGACAGCTTTTGGACGTCCCAATCGTCTGGGTCTCCCAATAGAGCGCTGAAGAAGAAGGGAATTTTGTTACTTACCGTAAATTCCTTTTCTTCTAGCTCTTATTGGGAGACCCAGCACCCGCCCTGTTGTCCTTCGGGATGTTTTTTTGTTGTTTGCGGGTACACATGTTGTTCATGTTGAACGGTTTTTCAGTTCTCCGATGTTATTCGGAGTTAATTTGTTTAAACCAGTTATTGGCTTCCTCCTTCTTGCTTTGGCACTAAAACTGGAGAACCCGTGATACCACGGGGGGGGTATAGCCAGAGGAGGAGGGGCCTTGCACTTTTAATGTAGTGCTTTGTGTGGCCTCCAGAGGGCAGTAGCTATACCCCAATCGTCTGGGGTCTCCCAATAAGAGCTAGAAGAAAAGGAATTTACGGTAAGTAACAAAATTCCCTTCTTTTTTCTCCATAGGATTTGCTGGTGATTCACTGCAGAGATGTTATGAACATTTTCTGCAGCGAAACATGCAGCAAATCCGCGGCAAAATCCGCGAAAAATCCGGTAAGTGCTCACATAGCCTAAAAGTTCAAATCACCCTTTCCCCCCCCAGTTCAGCCCATTAAAAATTTAAGGGTTAAAAGAGAAAATACACACATTTCGTATCGCCGCGTTCTGAAGCTCCCGATCTATCAAAATATAAAATCAATGAATTTGATCGGAAAATGGCGTAGCGTCATATTCCAAACGCCAAAATTACGTTTTTTGGTTGTTGCAAATTTTGTGCAACATACAGTAACTGGCGATTAAAACGTAGCATCTGCCGAAAAATAGTACCGTTAAAAATGTCAGCTCGAGACGCAAAATATAAGCTGTCACTAAGCCATAGATCCTGAAAAATAACACTACAGGTTTTGGAAAATGGCACAAAGTGCGCCACTTTTTTTTTTTTTTTTTTTTTTTTTCCGGACAAACTTGTGAATTTTTTTTTTTTAACACCTTAAAGGTAAACCTATACTTGTTTAGCGTCGGCAAACTCTTACTGACTTGAGACATCACACCCACACATCAGTTTTACCATATAGAGAACACTGAATAAAATATACCAAAAACTATTCTGCAATTGCACTTTTTTTTTTTTTGGCAGGCTTCCAGTACACTATATATGGTAAAACTTATGGCTTCATTTAAAAGTACGGCTCATCCCGCAAACAAGCCCTTATATGGCAAGATTTACCGAAAAATAAGTTACGGCTTTTGGAAGAAGGGGAGCATAAAAAAACCCCAGAAAATCGCCTGGGGATGAAGGGGTTAAAGGAGATGACCACTTTGGCCAGTCATTGGCCTTATCAGGGTACATATTGGAATTAAAGGGGTTTTCCAATTTTTTTTATTTTATTGTCGATGGGACAGGAGTGCTTTCAATATCAACTGATAACTGTAGCATACATATTAACCCCTTCAGCCCCAGGGTACTTTCCGTTTTTGCGTTTTTTTTTTTGTTTTTTTTTTTTTGCTCCCCTTCTTCCGAGAGACGTAACTTTTTTATTTTTCCTTCAATCTTGCCATATGAGGGCTTTTTTGCGGGACAAGTTGTACTTTTAAATGAAACCATAAGTTTTACCATATGGTGTACTGGAAAATAGCAAAAAAATTCCAAGTGTGGAAAGACTGCAAAAAGTGTGGTGGCACAATAGTTTTTGGGATGTTTTATTCACGGTGTTCACTATATGGTAAAACTGATGTGTGGGTATGATGCCTGAGGTCGGTGCAAGTTTCTAGACACCAAACATGTATAGGTTTACTTGTATCTAAGGGGTTAAAAAAAATCCACAAGCTTGTCCAATAAGTGGCGCACGCTTTGCGCCATTTTCCGAAAACCGTAGAGTTCTCATTTTTTGGGATCTATGGCTCAGTGACGGCTTATTTTTTGCGTCTCAAGATGACATTTCTAATGGTACCATTTTTGCGCAGATGCTACGTTTTGATCGCCTGTTATTGCATTTTGCGTAAAACTTGCGGCGACCAAAAAACGTAATTTTGGCGTTTGTAATTTTTTTTTCCACTACGCAGTTTACCAATAAGATTAATTTATTTTATATTTTGATCGGGCATTTCTGAACGCAGCGATACCAAATGTGTATATATATTTTTTAACCCTTTGATTTTCAATGGGGGGAAAGGGGGGTGATTTGAACTTTTACTGTTTTTTTTTTTTTTATTTACTAGTCCCCCTAGGGGGCTATAGCGATCAGCAATCCAATCGCTCTTATCTATCTGCTGATCACAGCTATACAGCTGTAAACGGCAGATTCAGTCACTTCCGGTTTCTCTCTGCTCTCGGCCGAGGGAAAACGAAAGTGAAACTTAATAGCTGCAGGCGTCATCACATGACCCTGTGTTACGATGGCAACCACCGAAAGTCACGTGATCACGCACGTGACTTCAGGTGGGGGCGGCAGTAAGTAAAAAAACATGGCCTCGCGCATATAGATCTCGCTGCCAGACTTTGGCAGCGAGATTTAAGGGGTTAATTGTTGCGAGTGGAAGCGATTCCACTTGCAACATGCAGGCACGCATGTCAGCTGTTGAAAACGGGGCGGGGCTTAACGGGACACGCTCCATGACGGATATATCAGTCCATGGTCGTGAAGGGGTTAAAGAATCACTCCAGCCATAAATCTCTAATCTGTAACCTTATACTTACCTGCTGCCATTCTTTTTATTTCATCCACTCTGACCTTATGCGATTTGCGATCTGCTGACAGCTTTTTTTTTTTTTTATATACAGGTAATAAACTTCTACATGAATCTTCTGATGGAAAGAAGTAAACGGAAAGGCTTGCCAAAAGTTCATGCATTCAACACCTTTTTTTTCCCAAAGTTAAAATGTGCTGGCTTTCAGGCAGTTAAACGATGGACGAAGAAAGTGGATGTTTTTTCTGCGGATGTATTGTTAGTGCCTGTTCACCTTGGAGTACACTGGTGCCTGGCTGTAAGTCAAAAATGTTACCTTTTTTCGTTTTTTTTTTTGTTTTTTTTTAATATACATAGGATGATGGAGTCCATATTTATATCCAGTTTTGTATTTGTTCCTAATGCCAGGGATTTAACAAATGTTTGATTTAGTACATTTTCCACAGTTCAGCGGCACTGTTGGTTTTATTACGCAGGCTAATGTACCAATTATTCCCTATATCTTAGAAGTCCATTTCTCCAGCATTTGTGACTGTGTGATATGTCCTAAACTCAGTGCAAGTTCAGTCTTTTATATGCAATTCTTTTATACGTTAGGAAAATGCAAGTGTGCCCCCTATGACCTAATAAGAATAGGACATTGAGGTTTAAAGATCATCCCCCTTCCTAGTATTTTTCTGTACTTCTCCAAACTGGGACTATAGAGGTGTACTTTGTAGTAGCCGGGTCCTGTGATAAAGTTGGAGCAGGTACAGTTGTCCTCTCTACTGCACAGAGCTCTGTGGTCTTGCTCCAGCTATTCTGGAAAGCAGAAGTTGGCCTGCAGAGCTCTGATGGTTCCCTGCGGGGCAGTATCACTCATCCTTACAGGCCATTTTCTGCTGCTAGTATGCACACTGCCTGCACCTTCTGCCTTTTCGTTCCTTTTATTGCTCCATAATGAAGGGATGAGAAATCTAGTATCTGGAGATCCCTGTCCGGCAGGTCATATGCTGAGTGAGTTCTGGCGGGCACGTCTCCTGTTGTGATCACTTCACTGTAGGGCAACTTAAGTTTACATTATGAGGAATGCTTGGGTAAGGGTCTGCCATCTCAAAAGATTTTTGTAACTAACAACGGGATTAATTTTAATGCCACTGGTGCATTGAATACATTATACCAACAATTAGTGTAATAAAAGCTAATGTCCAATATAGGAACTAAGTGTTTAAAAAAATAAAAAATTTATGTAAAATCAAAATACACCTATTTGGTATTGGTATTGCCGCATCTGGAACAACCTGATCTATAAAACTGTTAACGCCAGTTAACCCCTGAAGTGAACACTGGAAGAAAAATTATAGCCATAACACTGTTAATCATACAGCTGACAAAAAAGTGGAATAAAACGGGAGTCATATGTAAATAAAAATGGCATCACTGAAAGTCAACTCTAAAACAAGCTGCCATACAGCTCGGCTAGCGGAAAAATAAAAACACTAAAAAAAAAAAGCTATAGCTTCCAGAATACAGCAATGTGAAAACAATTTTCTAAAAAATGTTATGTTGTAAAAGTAACAAAACATACACACTCTATATATAGATACATAGAGAGATATAGATGGAACCAGCTGAAGGATTCAGCAAGGCAGAATGACTCCAAAGGGCAACAAAAGTTTTTTTGTTTTTTTTTTTGTTTTTTTTTTTTTTCCTCACTTCATTATCCAAGAATAAAACATTCCAGAGCTCTTGACAAGTTAAGTGCAAGGTATATGCAGTATGGATATATATATTATTAATAATAATAATAATTAATAATAATAATAAATTCATTGTGATTGTAGTCACCTGAAGACTAAAGCTGCCTTCTCTTTTACGACACTTTAAACAGCGTAAAAATAAATTTCTGAATTGCTAATTCAATGAACAGCGCCACCTATTGGAAGTAGCGATCCTAAATGTGGATTTTTAACAATCCTTTACATATAACTTAGGATATATATGCCAGATCAGAATCCCAATTTGCAGACACGGTGTTTCGGGGTGCTTGCCCCTCGTCAGTGCAAAGTATGGGGTGTCTGATCTGGCTCATGAGAAGCTTTGTGGGGACCACGGGGGAACACTGTCTGCAAATTGGGATTCTGATCTGGCATATATATCCTAAGTTATTTGTAAAGGATTGTTAAAAATCCATTTAACTTTTAGGATGGTTACTTCCAATTTTAGTTTGATAGTTGCCAAACCTAAATAGAAAAACCTATATATATATATTTAGTGTCGCTATCATCATACTGACCTGAGGAATAAAGCCAACCAAATACTTATAAATCAAGGTGAACGGCATAAAAAATAAAGCCAATTCATAAACTGATGTTGACTTGTTTGTTCTGCCTCCCAAAGATTGCAGTAAAGAGCTGCTCACATTTAACCTGCGCTTTACGTTGAGTACTTACACTAGGATTTACTTGTAAATCTATGAAAAAAACGTGACTCGGACAAAATTCACAAATGATTCACTGTAATGAAGCAGGAGTCGTCACTTTGAACTCCTGTCTTGCCTGTGGTCCGGCAGTGTCCATGTTTGTAAGCATGCACAAACATGTACAAAAGTGCGTTTAACAGAAGCCAAACAGAGTAACTGCTGCCTCATAGAGAATGGATTTGTCTGGGGTTTCACCTGAATCATGTATTTTGAGATGTAGATGGAAGACCTAATGTAGGTTCTCAGCATAGACCACAGGATAAATGTGAACTGATCAAAAGTGTTCTGTACCCCAAATTACCACCAGTAGTATTCAACTTAACCCACACAAAAGAAAACTAAACTCCCACTCTGGTTCATCTGTTAATGAAAATATTGGGGGCTTTCTCATTAATGGTAGCACAAAGGCTCTGGAAAGCGCTCTGGCTTACCCTCTTCCCCCCCCCCCCCCCCCCCCCTTTCTCCCCCTTCTCATAAGAAAAAATATAAAATGTGGTCTCTTTTAATAGAAAGTGATAAAAAAATTATATTGTGGCCCAAAATTGTACCACTAAAAACTCCAACTCATCCCGCAAAATAGGAACAATCCCTCATGTGGCTGTCAGCAGAAAAAGAACTATAGCCTTCAAAAGTTTTTTTTTGTTTTTTTTTTTTTTTAAATTTGTAGTGGCCAAACATGAAAAAAAACTGATTTTAGGGATAGTCACCTAATTACTTGCAAGGTGAACGGCATAAAAAATGAATAAATCGAAGTGTTCCACTGCTGTTGATTTGCTCTTTTGCCTCCCAAAAATCGCAGTAGGGTGCGGCTCACATCCTGCGCTTTATGCTGAGTGCTTACACTGGGGACTATGTGTAAAGCTTTCAAAAAATGTTTCAGACAAAATTCCCAATGAAAAATTTGCTTTAATGAGGTAGAGGGAGTCACTTTGAACTCCTGTCTGGCTTGTGGTTTGGTGGTCTGTCTTTTTTAGACAAGCACAAAAGTGCAGTAATCAGCTGTTTGGTGCACCTTTTTGAAAAGATGGACCCTGCGGAACACAGGCCGAAAAGAGTCCTGAGTAACTGTGCTGACCTGTTATAGTGAATGTACCTGTTGGGGGTTTCACGTGAATCTCGTAGTTTTGGAAATGTAGGTGGCAACCCTAATGTAAGTGCTCAACTCACAAAAAAAGTCCCCACTCAGATCTGTCATCTGTAAAGGAAATATAGAGGACTTTCCATGTTACTGGCTGTACAAAGGCTCTTTAAAAACGCTCTGCATCTGATGTGACATGATCTGCATGTGATGGCTGAGTTGTATTCTGGCAGTGGCCTGGGCTCGTCTTTATTCCTTTTTTGGGCTGTTTTTAACAACATGGAAAAAGCCTCCCCTTGCTCAGGCTAAAAAAAAGCATCTTTTACCTTTTTAGGGTCTGTAGTTTAAGAAACCTAAAGAACCAAAAACTGAACTGGTGGATAGATCCATACAACCTAAAAAAAAATTTTTTCTGGAATCAGGACCAGAGGATATTGGAGCACAACTCTCACATTTGCGTTTTCCACTGCAAGTGGCTACTTTGAGAACTTTCCAGACTGCCCTCAATTCCTAGATATTTAGGAGTACCATTTTACAATTTATTCAGACAATGGAACAGAATTGTTTTTAAAGCACCAAAGGGGGTCAAAATAACAAACTCTTCAGATCCTTTCAACTTTAAAGGGAACCTGTCAGCAGAAATTTCGACTAAAACCTAACAGATTCCCCCTCTGCAGCTCCTGGGCTGCATTCTAGAAAGGTCCCTGTTATTATAGTGCCCCCTTTCTGACCCAAAAAAAGTTTATCGAGGTACCTTTTTGGCTTCTGAATCTCTAAATGTGTCACGGGGGCGGGCTGCCTGATGGCCGTTATTCTGCCCCCTGTTCCTGTATGCCGCCCCCATCGCCGATTTCTATACTTCTGGACGCCGCCCACTGCTACAGCCATCCCCGCGCATGCCCAGTGCTCATCTCTCGTGGATGAGCACTGTGCCCAGTGTCACCGGTGGTGACGTGCGCGCAGGGTTTAGATTATGGGCGGTGCTGTGATGTTAATTACCAAGCAACCGCCCATAATCGTGGGACCGCGCATTCCCCCTCGGCCTGCTTCTTTCTGCGCAAGCGCGCTGCAGCTGAACTCCTGATCGGTGTAGTCACTGCTCCGCGCTCCTCCCATCTATTTCCTGCCTCAGGGCAAGATGGGAAGGAGGTGACGTGAGTTCAGCTGCAGCGCGCTTGCGCAGAAAGCAGGCCGAGGGGGAATGCGCGGTCCCGCGATTATGGGCGGTTGCTTGGTAATTAACATCACTAGTTAAAGTAGCTGGACCAATCACTGAGCCAAAAGGAAAATCAGACCTAAAACGTAACTTTTACTAATCCATAAATAAAAAGAACAATAGTTCATAAAAGAGTTAAAACCACGGTTCACAATCGTCTCAAAAATTGGACGATCAACCGGACCAAAGTAAAAAGAGATACTGAGATCCTAAGCAGCACAAAAAGCCTCAGCTGGTTTTGCACATCAGTGTACAGATCTACCAGCACAGCCAGTTAACACACAGATATATATAGTTGTGCTAGCATACGTACTATAACCAACTGAGGTGTATACACAAATTAGTTATCATATTAGAAACCCCAATCAGGGGAAACTCGCACTGTGTGTATTAATCGGCAGATTTTTATAGAGGAATTTAAAAATAAATATATATATTCCTCTCTAATAAGGAATGGTCTTACCAAGTTCCAGATTTTATGGCAGGCATTAATTGTCGGTTACCAACTCAAATACGGGGAGCTGTTTCTCAGCACATCAGATCCCATATAGTCGGATGACCACAGTCAGGCAATTTCAACGGTTCCCACTCCCAACGTTTCAATATGGATCATCAGGGGAGTCCAGGTGGGATATCAGCAGTGGACGTCACTAGTTATCGCTTTTTTCATGACCCTCCACAGATGCCCGATTCACTATAATATCAGTAAGCACATGTCAGAAAAAACGCCCAGGGAACTGCCTATCAGGCCGCATTCGTCATGCCCCATGGTTACATTAACTCACCGCATCCAGGCGCGTGTAAAACCTGATTCAAGCTTGCCGCGCTTAACGTCTGGAGTGACGCTCCAGATATAGCACGGCGCATGCGCGGATTAGTTGGAATGGTGACGCGCACTCCCAGAATACCTCCGGACCGGAAGTTACGCGTCACCTCACGCAGCGTCGCTGAGGAGACGTCACCGTCCTCAACCGATGTCATCACATCCGGGTGAGTGGAACGCAAACAGCTCCACCATGAATAATTATGTTTATGCTGCCTAGCAACCTCAGTGTTTTACTATCACGGCTGCATTTACAAATATACGGCATTAGGCCCAAGTCCATATACAAATGCCGGTATATATACACTGTCACAGGCCAGGTTAGTTATATGAAAAGATTGATAAAGCCACATTAGGCTGGTGCAGCCAAATTGATGTATACAGAAAAAACAGAAAAAACAAAGACAGAAAATACAGTAGGAGGATAAGATTTATTGTAGAATAGGCACCGGCCCATTCCACAACCCTTATCAAAACACAGGTCATTTGAAACATCAGTCAATAGGAATTCAGTTTCCCAATGGGGCTCCCAGAGAGAGGGTAACAGCTACCCCTGGGCAGCCAAGTGGAGCTATTGTTCTTATTTATGGATTAGTAAAAGTTACGTTTTAGGTCTGATTTTCCTTTTGGCTCAGTGATTGGTCCAGCTACTTTAACTATCGTATATTTGGATCTCTGTTGTATATTGCTATTTTCCCTGAATAAAGGCTGTCTATGGCAGGTTTTTTATCGACAGACATTGACACTAGGCAATGGGCCTCTGAGGCTAAAGATGTTTTCTCTGAAAAAAATCTTGTATTAAAGAGGTACACTCCAACTTTGAGCGGTGCTTTCAAGGACCTCACCAGGGTATATAAGGAGCGGATAATATCCTGGTGGGAGGTCCAATCACTAGAAAGCTATCTTAAAGATAAAATAGTTCCTAGACACCTAAGGATAACACTGCAGCCGGGGTATCGTTTAAAAAATCCCGAATTCATAGGCAGATGGGAGAAGGAAGCGACAGAGCTCCCTTAGGCTTATGAAACTTCTGTTGGAGGAAGAGAGGAAAAACCTGTCCACCCTTGAAGATTCCCTGAAGGAACACATCGATGTAACACGCAAATTCTCCAGTGAAGGCGAGTTTGCAAATAAAGAACTTGTGTTACAAGGTGTAATTGAGAAATTCCAATATAGATTAAAAGAGAGAAAACATAAATTTTACATTAGGGATCTTCAAGACTTCAAAGATAACAGGGTATATATTCCCTCTACTAATCGAGCTGCTAGACAGAGTGAGACTGAGTTCTCCTCCACAGACGCAGAACTTTCTGATACGGACACTAGGTTCAAACCTCAACAACAATACAAGAAACAGAGGGGGAGAGGGAGAGGAAATTACAGAGGAGCCAACTTCAATCAGGGTCGGGGAGGTTTTTTAGACAACCAGTATCATCTGAGGAGCAAGGGTCTACCAAATCCCATATAATGGGCGGAGCTCCTCAGGTGTTAAACCTGTCCTCTAGACCACTCAACAACACTGAGTTATTGGTTTTGAACAAAGGCTTGTCTTTTGTCCCCACCACTGATTTCAGTGAGTTTACAGCAATCAAGGACCTTAACTTGTTTGCTAGACGACTCAAGTGGAAAAAAATCTTCAATTAACAAAATGAGAAATCATCAGCTGAACTAGGAATCCCAGGTGACCTTTTAGAAGACGTTAGATTACTCTTTCATCTGAGTGATACTAATCCTAACGATCATGGTGAAGGGCCATTCACGGACCTAAAAAATAGAAGCGTGAAAACGCCACCTACCTGTGCAGAGACTGATGCGATAGATGTCTTTGTCAACTTGGTGACTGAGGACATTAAAAATAGCACAAGAACACGCAGGGGTCGGTATAACATGTCGAAAATGGAAATGCTCAGTTTACAAACCTTAGAAAAGGACTCCAGTATCACCATCAAGCCCTCCGATAAGGGTGGTAACGTGGTGATACTGGACTCCAATGACTACAAAAACATCTGTCTGGAGATTCTCAATGATGAGGCATGCTATGCCAGACTTGATTCAAATCCAATCTTGAGATTTAAAAACGAACTAAGGAATATGCTAGACGAAGCTCTTGTCTTGAATATCATAAATAAAAACGAGTGACTACCTACTACCTCTCTTCCCAGTAATGGCAACGTTTTACATCTTGCCAAAAATACACAAGGGGTGTAACCCCTTGAGAGGCTGCCCTATAGTGTCTGGTATTGGTAGTATAACTGAAAAATTGAGCATTTATGTTGACAGGATACTGAGACCATTTGTGGTCTCCCTTAACTCATATTTGAGGGACACCACAGATTTCCTACGAAGAATTGATGATATCTTTCTCGAGGAAGGCATGCTTCTGTGCAGTATTGATGTGGAGGCTCTGTATTCTTCCATCCCTCATGAGGCTGGAGTGGAGGCAGTAAGGTACTTTTTAAGCACTAGAGGAAATCAATACATGCAGCATAATGACTTTGTCATTAAGGCCCTCACTTTCTGTCTAACCAAGAACATCTTCACCTTTGATGGGAGGCTCTTCCATCAGCTCAGGGGGACTGCGATGGGGACGTGCTGCGCCCCATCGTATGCCAACCTCCTCCTGGGCTGGTGGGAGGAGAAGGTGGTGTTTGGTGGCCTGATAGATACGGAGGACGTCGTCTTGTGGACTAGATACATAGACGACGTCTTCCTTATCTGGAAGGGCTCTGAGGTGGATTTTCACACCTTTATGGCCAGACTGAACGATAATAACATTGGCCTACACTTCACCAGTGAAGTAGGTGGAGACAGGTTGGCGTTTCTCGATGTTCTGGTCGAAAGGGGACCAGAGGGTCGGTTGAGAACAACAACATATAGAAAAGCCACCTCGTCTAATTCCCTGCTAAAATGGGAGAGTGCTCACCCGGGCTCCCTTAAGAGGGGGATTCCTAAGGGACAGTTCACAAGAATGCGGAGAAACTGTTCAGACGATACGGCTTTTGAAACAGTCTGTGGATCTGATGGGACGCCTAAGAGAGAGGGGCTATCCTGAACAGGTCATTGGGAAGGCCTACAGGTCCACGCGCAGCCTGGATCGCAGTGGCTTATTACATCCCAATAGTCAAAATGTTACCACTACAGAGACCCTTAGGTTCATTACTACATTTAACAATGGTGCAGTGGACCTAAGAAAAATACTGTCTAAACACTGGCCCATATTACATATGGACCCTGCGATTGACAAACATCTCACGGATCATCCATCCGTCACTTACAGAAAAGCAAGATCTTTAAGTGATAGACTGGTCCATAGTCACTTTCAAGAGAATAGACCAGCCAAAAAAAGTGATGTAAGAGGTTGTTTCAAGTGCTACAACTGTATAAATTGCAAATATATAGAAGAAGGAAAGGAATTCGAAAACTCTACAGGCAGTAAGATATATTCTCTGAGATCTTTTATAACTTGCAAATCGAAGGGGGTGGTGTACAAGGTAAGCTGTGGGTGTGGAAAGCTGTATGTCGGCAAGACCATCAGGGAGTTGAGGCACAGAGTGGGGGAACACAAAAATGACATCATAAATAAAAATGACACACCAGTAGCAAGACATTTCAACACTTCCCACAATGGTGACCTGGGAAGCTTCAAGGTAATGGGCATCGATTTGATCCATCCTCCCTTACGCGGTGGTAATTGGGATAAGACCATCCTCCAGAAGGAATGCTTCTGGATTTACACTCTGGATACTATGGCACCGATGGGATTAAATGAATCCCTTTCTTTCTCCCCTTTCCTAGGAGCACCTTAGAACTAGGGCCCTGCTAGGAGGGAAAGCCGACGCCCGAGTGGGGGCACCATTGGCGTGGGGTATGATAGGGTGCCGACCCCCACATGTTAGGTAGTGTGCAATAACATCTAGGGTCAGTGAATAGTATGCACTTTAGCTCTTGGCACTTTGCCACCTTATGGTAACCATGTTTTGATGATCGTGTACATCCCCCTTAAAATAAGAATTACTGCTCCTTTAGCCCCCCTTTGGCTCTATCTAGCTCCACTTGGCTGCCCAGGGGTAGCTGTTACCCTCTCTCTGGGAGCCCCATTGGGAAACTGAATTCCTATTGACTGATGTTTCAAATGACCTGTGTTTTGATAAGGGTTGTGGAATGGGCCGGTGCCTATTCTACAATAAATCTTATCCTCCTACTGTATTTTCTGTCTTTCTGTTTTTTCTGTTTTTTCTGTATACATCAATTTGGCTGCACCAGCCTAATGTGGCTTTATCAATCTTTTCATATAACTAACCTGGCCTGTGACAGTGTATATATACCGGCATTTGTATATGGACTTGGGCCTAATGCCGTATATTTGTAAATGCAGCCGTGATAGTAAAACACTGAGGTTGCTAGGCAGCATAAACATAATTATTCATGGTGGAGCTGTTTGCGTTCCACTCACCCGGATGTGATGACATCGGTTGAGGACGGTGACGTCTCCTCAGCGACGCTGCCTGAGGTGACGCGTAACTTCCGGTCCGGAGGTATTCTGGGAGTGCGCGTCACCATTCCAACTAATCCGCGCATGCGCCGTGCTATATCTGGAGCGTCACTCCAGACGTTAAGCGCGGCAAGCTTGAATCAGGTTTTACACGCGCCTGGATGCGGTGAGTTAATGTAACCATGGGGCATGACGAATGCGGCCTGATAGGCAGTTCCCTGGGCGTTTTTTCTGACATGTGCTTACTGATATTATAGTGAATCGGGCATCTGTGGAGGGTCATGAAAAAAGCGATAACTAGTGACGTCCACTGCTGATATCCCACCTGGACTCCCCTGATGATCCATATTGAAACGTTGGGAGTGGGAACCGTTGAAATTGCCTGACTGTGGTCATCCGACTATATGGGATCTGATGTGCTGAGAAACAGCTCCCCGTATTTGAGTTGGTAACCGACAATTAATGCCTGCCATAAAATCTGGAACTTGGTAAGACCATTCCTTATTAGAGAGGAATATATATATTTATTTTTAAATTCCTCTATAAAAATCTGCCGATTAATACACAGTGTGAGTTTCCCCTGATTGGGGTTTCTAATATGATAACTAATTTGTGTATACACCTCAGTTGGTTATAGTACGTATGCTAGCACAACTATATATATCTGTGTGTTAACTGGCTGTGCTGGTAGATCTGTACACTGATGTGCAAAACCAGCTGAGGCTTTTTGTGCTGCTTAGGATCTCAGTATCTCTTTTTACTTTGGTCCGGTTGATCGTCCAATTTTTGAGACGATTGTGAACCGTGGTTTTAACTCTTTTATGAACTATTGTTCTTTTTATTTATGGATTAGTAAAAGTTACGTTTTAGGTCTGATTTTCCTTTTGGCTCAGTGATTGGTCCAGCTACTTTAACTATCGTATATTTGGATCTCTGTTGTATATTGCTATTTTCCCCGTAATTAACATCACAGCACCGCCCATAATCTAAACCCTGCGTGCACGTCACCAGCGGTGACGCTGGGCACAGTGCTCATCCACGAGAGATGAGCACTGGGCATGCGCGGGGATGGCTGGAGCAGTGGGCGGTGTCCAGAAGTATAGAAATCGGCGATGGGGGCGGCATACAGGACCAGGGGGCAGAATAACGGCCATCAGGCAGCCCGCCCCCGTGACACATTTAGAGATTCAGAAGCCAAAAAGGTACCTCGATATAAACTCTTTTCTTCGGCGCTCCATTGGGAGACCCAGACGATTGGGTGTATAGCACTGCCTCCGGAGGCCACACAAAGCATTACACTAAAAAGTGTAAGGCCCCTCCCCTTCTGGCTATACACCCCCAGTGGGATCACTGGCTCACCAGTTTTCTGCTTTGTGCGAAGGAGGTCAGACATCCACGCATAGCTCCACTGTTTAGTCAGCAGCAGCTGCTGACTATGTCGGATGGAAGAAAAGAGGGCCCATACTAGGGCCCCCAGCATGCTCCCTTCTCACCCCACTTGCGGTTTGTAAGGTTGAGGTACCCATTGCGGGTACGGAGGCGGGAGCCCACATGCTGTTTTCCTTCCCCATCCCCCTGAGGGGCTCTGAGGAAGTGGGATCTTACCGGCCTCCAAGCCCTGAGGCCGGGCTCCGTCCACAGACCCATTGAACCTGCTGGATAAGGAGCCGGGGGTACCGTTCAGGGACAAGGCCCTGCAACATTCAGGTACTCTGTGTCCCCCTGTGGACTGGCCGCGCACACTCCAGACTTGCTGGGTGTGCTAGTGCGCCGGGGACAGTAGCGCTGCGCGCTGGGGTTTGAGTCACTGCAGCTTGGCTGAGTGACTTTATGTGTTGGGAACTACCGCGCCGGCCGCTTCGGGAGCGGCGGCGCGGCTGGGACTTGTAGTGCGCCGGGGACTTAGCGCCGACCGTGCTTTTACGACGGCGGCGCTTATAAATCTAGTCCCCGGCTTTTGCGGCCTAGCTCCGCTTCGTTCCCGCCCCCTCCCTGTCAATCAGGGAAGGGGACAGGCGTTGTGCAATAGTCAGCGCCGAGGGCTGGAGCCTTATTTACATGCTCCAGCCCTCTCACTGGGCACAGTGGGACGCAGGTTTCCCGCTTTTTGTCTGAGCACACCCAGGGCCCGCCCCCCCCTCCACAGAGACGCCGGCAGCCATTCCTGCATGCAGTCTGGCTGGGGAACGGACACAGGCTCTGGGAGACCCAGACAAGGGATTTCTGGCGACCACACACCCGCGTTAAGCGGGCGGTAAGCAGCACATTCGTGCTGGCCCCACTAGTGCCACAGTGTTATTTGGTGTACTTTTTCCTGTACCAGATATATCTATATATATATTGCACTGTAAGGTCGCTTCTTGGCTGTATACCCCTATTGCTCTGAGGAGACGACAACATGTCATCTGCAAAACGCAAGGGTGCCAAGACACAGGCTGTGAACGCTGCTTGTGCCGCTTGTGGGGCTAATCTACCGGCAGGTTACAATGACCCCCATTGTGTGCAATGTTCGGTCCCTGTGCCACTTCGTCAGCCGGAGCCTATGGTGGTAGTGGCCCAGGCAGAGTCGCCGGTGAACCCTGTCCCGGTGACGGGGACAGAGTTTGCTGTTTTTGCTGACAGGATGTCTGTCACTATGACAAAAATCCTAGAGACCTTGCAGGCCAGGCCAGTTACTCAGTCCATGGACACTGCTGCGGCAATGTTCCCCGGTCCCCCTCAGTTGGAGTTAATCAGTGCTTCAAGGGGGTCCCAGGCATCTCAGCCTGACGGCTCTGATTCGGATGACAGTCCCAGGCAGCCTAAGCGTGCTCGCTGGGAGAGACCCCCCACGTCATCACGCGGATCAGGGTCTCAGCGAGAAGAGTCTCTACATGATGAGACAGAGGAGGGTGATCAGGAGTCTAATCCTGAAACCGCTCTCAATCTGGATACTCCTGATGGTGACGCCATGGTAAATGACCTTATAGCGGCCATCAATAGACTGTTGGATATTTCTCCCCCAGCCCCTTCTGCAGAGGAGGCAGCTGCACAGCAGGAGAAGTTCCATTTCAGGTATCCCAAGCCTAAACTGAGTACTTTTCTGGACCACGCTGACTTCAGAGAATCAGTCCAGAAACACCATGCCTACCCAGATAAGCTTTTCTCCAAACGTCTTAAGGATACACGTTATCCCTTTCCCCCTGACGTGGTCAAACGCTGGACCCAGTGTCCAAAGGTGGATCCCCCAATCTCCAGGCTTGCAGCTAGATCCATAGTTGCAGTGGAAGATGGGGCTTCACTTAAAGATGCCAATGACAGACAGATGGACCTTTTGGTTAAAGTCTGTCTATGAAGCTATTGGCGCGTCGTTTGCTCCAGCATTCGCGGCCGTGTGGGCACTCCAAGCTATTTCAGCTGGCCTGGCACAGGTGGACTCTATCATATGTCCAGCAGTGCCGCGAGTAGCGTCCCTAACCTCGCAAATGTCTGCGTTTGCGACTTACGCTATCAACGCTGTCCTGGACTCTACAAGCCGTACCTCAATTGCGTCTGCCAACTCTGTTGTCTTGCGCAGAGCCTTGTGGTTAAAGGAATGGAAAGCGGATTCTGCTTCCAAAAAATGTTTAACCAGCTTGCCGCTATCTGTAGATAGACTGTTTGGTGAACAATTGGCTGAAATCATTAAGCAATCCAAGGGTAAGGACTCCTCCTTACCCCAGCCCAGATCAAGCAAACCTCAACAGAGGAAGTGGCAGTCGAGGTTTCGGTCCTTTCGAGGCTCCAGCAAGACCCATTTCTCCTCGTCCAAAGGGACTCAGAAGGAGCAAAGGAGCTCAGATTCCTGGCGGGCTCAGTCATGCCCCAAGAAAGCAACCGGAGGAACCGCTTCCAAGGCGGCTGCCTCATGACTTTCGGCCTCAGCCCTCCGCATCCTCGGTCGGTGGCAGGCTCTCCCGCTTTTGCGACATTTGGCTGCCACAGGTCAAAGACCGGTGGGTAGCAGACATTTTGTCTCACGGGTACAGGATAGAATTCAGTTCTCGTCCTCCGCCTCGGTTCTTCAGAACCTCCCCACATCCCGACCGAGCAGATGCCCTTCTGCAGGCGGTGTGCTCACTAAAAGCAGAAGGAGTGGTGATCCCTGTTCCTCTGCAGGAACAAGGGCAAGGTTTTTACTCCAATCTCTTCGTGGTTCCAAAAAAGGACGGCTCGTTCCGTCCTGTTCTGGACCTAAAGCTGCTCAACAAGCATGTGAACGCCAGGCGGTTCCGGATGGAATCCCTCCGCTCTGTCATTGCCTCAATGTCTCAAGGAGATTTCCTTGCATCAATAGACATCAAAGATGCTTATCTCCACGTGCCGATTGCTACAGAGCACCAACGTTTCCTACGTTTCGTGATAGGAGACGACCATCTCCAGTTCGTAGCTCTGCCATTTGGTCTGGCGACAGCCCCACGGGTTTTCACCAAGGTCATGGCGGCAGTGGTAGCAGTCTTGCATTCTCAGGGTCATTCGGTGATCCCTTACTTAGACGATCTACTTGTCAAAGCACCCTCTCAAGAGGCATGCCAACACAGCCTGAATGTTGCGCTGGAGACTCTCCAGACTTTCGGGTGGATCATCAACTTTTCAAGGTCAAACCTGGCACCGACTCAATCACTAACGTATCTTGGCATGGAGTTTCATACTCTCTCAGCGATAGTGAAGCTTCCGCTGGACAAGCAGCGGTCTCTACGGACAGGGGTGCAGTCTCTCCTTCAGGGTCAGTCGCACCCCTTAAGGCGCCTCATGCACTTCCTAGGGAAGATGGTGGCAGCAATGGAGGCAGTCCCGTTCGCGCAGTTTCATCTGCGTCCACTTCAATGGGACATTCTCCGCCAGTGGGACGGGAAGACAACTTCCCTAGACAGGAAAGTCTCCCTTTCTCAGACGGCCAAGGATTCTCTGCTATGGTGGCTCCTTCCCACCTCATTATCACAGGGAAGATCATTCCTGCCCCCATCCTGGGCAGTGGTCACGACAGACGCGAGTCTGTCAGGGTGGGGAGCAGTTTTTCTCCACCACAGGGCTCAAGGGACGTGGACTCAGCAGGAGTCCACCCTTCAGATCAATGTTCTGGAAATCAGGGCAGTGTATCTTGCCCTATTAGCCTTCCAGCAGTGGCTGGAAGGAAAGCAGATCCGAATTCAGTCGGACAACTCCACAGCGGTGGCATACATCAACCACCAAGGAGGGACACGCAGTCGGCAAGCCTTCCAGGAAGTCAGGCGGATTCTGATGTGGGTAGAGGAAAGAGCATCCACCATATCAGCAGTCCACATCCCGGGCGTAGAAAACTGGGAAGCAGACTTCCTCAGTCGCCAGGGCATGGACGCAGGGGAATGGTCCCTTCACCCGGACGTGTTTCAGGAAATCTGCCGCCGCTGGGGGGTGCCGGACGTCGACCTAATGGCGTCTCGGCACAACAACAAGGTCCCGACCTTCATAGCGCGGTCTCGCGATCAAAGAGCTCTGGCGGCAGACGCCTTAGTGCAAGATTGGTCGCAGTTCCGGCTCCCTTATGTGTTTCCACCTCTGGCACTCTTGCCCAGAGTGTTACGCAAGATCAGATCCGATTGCGGCCGCGTCATACTCGTCGCCCCAGACTGGCCGAGGAGGTCGTGGTACCCGGATCTGTGGCATCTCACGGTCGGCCAACCGTGGGCACTACCAGACCGTCCAGACTTACTGTCCCAAGGGCCGTTTTTCCATCGGAATTCTGCGGCCCTGAACCTGACTGTGTGGCCATTGAGTCCTGGATCCTAGCGTCTTCAGGATTATCCCAAGGGGTCGTTGCCACCATGAGACAGGCTAGGAAGTCCACTTCTGCTAAGATCTACCACAGAACGTGGAAGATTTTCTTATCCTGGTGCTCTGCACAAGGAGTATCTCCCTGGCCATTCGCGTTACCTGTCTTTCTTTCCTTCCTGCAATCTGGGTTGGAAAAGGGCTTGTCGCTCGGCTCCCTTAAAGGGCAAGTCTCGGCACTATCCGTGTTTTTTCAGAAGCGTCTAGCACGACTTTCTCAGGTGCGCACGTTCCTGCAGGGGGTTTGTCATATCGTACCTCCGTACAGGCGGCCGTTAGATCCGTGGGATCTAAACAAGGTCCTTGTTACTCTCCAGAAGCCGCCCTTCGAGCCTCTGAGGGATGTGTCACTTTCTCGACTCTCACAGAAAGTGGCCTTTCTGGTAGCGGTCACGTCTCTTCGGAGAGTGTCTGAACTAGCAGCGCTGTCATCCAAAGCTCCTTTCCTGGTGTTCCACCAGGACAAGGTAGTGCTGCGCCCCATTCAGGAGTTTCTCCCTAAGGTGGTATCCTCTTTTCATCTTAATCAGGATATCTCCTTGCCTTCCTTTTATCCGCATGCAGTTCATCGGTATGAAAAGGATTTACATTTGTTGGATCTGGTGAGAGCACTCAGAATCTACATTTCCCGCACGGCGCCCCTGCGCCGCTCGGATGCACTCTTTGTCCTTGTCGCTGGTAATCGCAAAGGGTCGCAGGCTTCCAAAGCCACCCTGGCTCGATGGATCAAAGAACCAATTCTTGAAGCCTACCGTTCTGCTGGGCTTCCGGTTCCATCAGGGCTGAAGGCCCATTCTACCAGAGCCGTGGGTGCGTCCTGGGCATTACGACACCAGGCTACGGCTCAACAGGTGTGCCAGGCAGCTACCTGGTCGAGTCTGCACACTTTCACCAAACATTATCGGGTGCATACCTATGCTTCGGCGGACGCCAGCCTAGGTAGAAGAGTCCTGCAGGCGGCAGATGCCTCCCCGTAGGGGAGGGCTGTCTTTGCAGCTCTAACATGAGGTATTTCTTTACCCACCCAGGGACAGCTTTTGGACGTCCCAATCGTCTGGGTCTCCCAATGGAGCGCCGAAGAAGAAGGGAATTTTGTTACTTACCGTAAATTCCTTTTCTTCTAGCTCCTATTGGGAGACCCAGCACCCGCCCTGTTGTCCTTCGGGATTTTTGGTTGTTTTTCGGGTACACATGTTGTTCATGTTGAATGGTTTTCAGTTCTCCGATGTTACTTCGGAGTGAATTTGTTTAAACCAGTTCTTGGCTTTCCTCCTTCTTGCTTTTGCACTAAAACTGGTGAGCCAGTGATCCCACTGGGGGTGTATAGCCAGAAGGGGAGGGGCCTTACACTTTTTAGTGTAATGCTTTGTGTGGCCTCCGGAGGCAGTGCTATACACCCAATCGTCTGGGTCTCCGAATAGGAGCTAGAAGAAAAGGAATTTACGGTAAGTAACAAAATTCCCTTCTTTTTGGGTCAGAAAGGGGGCACTATAATAACAGGGACCTTTCTAGAATGCAGCCCAGGAGCTGCAGAGGGGGAATCTGTTAGGTTTTAGTCGAAATTTCTGCTGACAGGTTCCCTTTAATTTTCCATTGGCTAAAACAAAACATTTCTATCTTTAGGATAGGTGATCAATATCTGATCAACACTCGCCCCCCCCGCCAATCAGCTGTTGTTTGCCAATGGCTGCCAAATATGCTCGTTTGCAGAGCAGATCTGCATAGCTCAACTATATTGTGGCCATATTGCAGTACTACAGATCCTCCTATTTAAGTAGGGGCGGATTAGCAGTACCCGGCTGTGGCCACTATACAGTTGTCAGTAATGCAGCTCCCAAACTTATCACTTCCAGCACCACCCTCTCGGTGGATGTGCCTGTGTATTACATATTCACTGATCTTGTATTGATGTCCTATTCTAAGTGTATTCCATAAATAAATATATAAAAGTTCTGGACTACCCCAATTAAAAACAAGTAACCATAAAATTTGTGGCAGACACCTGGACCTGAGAGAAACGGTCTTTGAAGCAGGAAGCCTTCATTGACCAAGTCAACAGATCGGGGTGCTCAGAGATCCTAATTTTTACTAGTAGAAGACAAAAAATGTTTAACTCCTTCACACTGCTTTTATTTTTATTTTCCATTGACCTAGCTGCATAAACGCTTGTTCTGACTTTTTTTTGCGGCAAAAGTTGTAGTTTTGAATGGCACCATTGATTCTAAAAAATAATGTGCTGCAAGACTGAAGAAATGTAGAGAGAAACTGCGATTCTTTGCAGTATGGATATGCATTCTCCCCCCCCCCCATTTTACTGTTTTATTGTACCAAAATATTTTGAGCAGACACTTACAGATGCAGCAATACAAGATATGAAGGCTTGGATAGAAAACTGGATCTTGGAATTAGATTATCTGTTCGGCGAAGAAGAAAAAATTACAGCTTTTTTTTTTTTTTTTTGGTTTAACTTTCCGGATATATAATAATTAATATATTATATTATATTATATTATATTATATTTCTCTTCTAAGAACCAGTATTCTATCAGTCTTAAGAATCTACATCTTGCTGCCTGGTTACCAAGAAGTGTGTTCTATGGAAAAAGGACTGTCTGATAGTCTATACCACACTCCAGGGAATAAATAACGATCTCTGCTTGATCCAGCATGCCCTAATCTACCTCAGATATTGGTCTTGCTAAAAGGGGGTCTTGACAAGGGCCTCTCTAAAAAATAAAGTACATTAAAAGCTCAAGTAGCTGCCTTGAGCTGGGTATATTTAAAGGCAACCTGTCAGGTTAAATATGCACCCAGAACTGCTCGTGGCAGGTTCCCTAATGGAGCCGACTAGCCAGGGGAACTAACGCCCAGGGAACTAGGCCCTTCGCTCATTAGCATATGGTAAAAGATCTTTAGAAATACTTTTTTCTAAAGATATCTTTATGCTAATATATACAGGCACAGTTAAGCCCCCGTCACATATAGCGACTTACCAGCGATCTCGAAAACGATGCGACCTTATAAGGATCGCTGGTAAGTCGCTGGTGAGATGTCACACAGTCAGACCTTACCAACGACTCAGTAACAATACAGGTCGCAGTAGCGACCTGTATAACTATCTCTGCTTCCATTGGGATCCTGTCACAGTGTCAAACACAGCGATGCGTCCTGCCCAGCAGGATATCTCCTTTGAAGAAAATGGTCCCAACCATTCAGCAACGACTAGCGATCTCACAGCAGGGGCCTGATCGCTGATGGGTGTCACACATAACGAGATCGCTGCTGCACGAAAACGGTGCGACGCAGAAACGATCTCATTAGCGATCTCGTTAGCGATCTCGTTGTGTGTGTGACTGGGCCTTAAGGCAGGGATTAACAATATGCACCCAGAACTGCTCGTGGTTGTAGGTGTATATTGGACTTGACAGATTCCCTTTAACCCCTTCAGCCCCCGGGCACTTTCCGTTTTTGCGTTTTGTTTTTTGCTCCTTTTCTTCCGAGAGCCGTAACTTTTTTATTTTTCCATCAATCTTGCCATATGAGGGCTTGTTTTTTGCGGGACGAGTTGTACTTTTAAATGAAACCATAAGTTTTACCATATAGTGTACTGGAAAACGGCAAAAAAAATCCAAGTGCGGAAAAATTGCAAAAAAAGTGGGATTGTACAATAGTTTTTGGGATATTTTATTCACCGTGTTCACTATATGGTAAAACTGATGTGTGGGTATGATGCCTCAGGTCGGTGCGAGTTTATAGACACCAAACATGTATAGGTTTACTTGTATCTAAGGGGTTAAAAAAAATTCACAAGCTTGTCCGAAAAACGTGGCGCACGTTTTGCGCCATTTTCCAAAACCCGTAGCGTTCTCATTTTTCAGGATCTGAGGCTCAGTGATGGCTTATTTTTTGCGTCTCGACCTGACGTTCTTAACGGTACCATTTTTGCGCAGATGCTACGTTTTGATCGCCTGTTATTGCATTTTGCGCAAAATTTGCGGCGACCAAAAAACGTAATTTTGGCGTTTGGAATTTTTTTGCCGCTACACCGTTTACTGATCAGATTCATTGATTTTATATTTTGATAGATCGGGCATTTCTGAACGTGGCGATACCAAATATGTGTGTATTTTTTATTTTTTTAACCCTTTAATTTTCAATGGGGTGAAAGGGGGGTGATTTGAACTTTTAGGTTTTTTTATTTTTTTTAAATTTTTAAAACTTTTTTTTTTTTTTTACTTTTTTTTTTATTTTACTAGTCCCCCTAGGGGGCTATTGCGATCAGCAATCCGATCGCTCTATCTGCAGATCTCAGCTACAGAGCTGAGAACTGCAGATTTGCTGCTTCACTTTCAATGCCGGCTGTATTCCGGCATTGAGAGGAAGTGACTCATGTTAGCCACAGGCGTCATCACATGACCCTGTGCTACCATGGCAACCGCCGAAAGTCACGTGATCATGTCACGTGACTTCCGGCGGGGGCGGGGTAAGTCACTGTCATGGCGGCGCCCATATACATATCGCTGCCAAGACTTTGGCAGCGAAATGTAAGGGGTTAATGGCCGCGGGTGGAAGCGATTCCACCCGCGGCTAGCAGGCACACATCAGCTGTTGATAACAGCTGATATGTGCGCGTCTCGCCGCCGCCCGCCGGCGGCAGGGGGCGGGGCTTACCGGGACACGATCCATGACGTATCTAGTACGTCATGGGTCGTTAAGGGGTTAAATCCATTGAGAATTTGCAAGGGGATAAAAAACCTTTATATATTTCTCCTGCGTGGGACCTGTACTTGGATTCCAAAGGACTTTTTGTTAAACCTGAAAGAACAATTTCTTACTCTCAAAGTGGTCCTCCTAGTTGCGGTCATGACGGTATGAAGTGTAAGGGATATCTAATCTAGTAATTAAGTGTAACATTGTTAGGAAACAAAAGTTGAATTGCTGCGGTGTTTCATTCTGGACATAACCAGCAGTGCCTTCTGTTTCTCGGGGTTTAGCTGGTCATATATTTGTCTGCATATAAAACCTTATTTGTGTTTGTGACATGACTTTGGGATTAGAACAAATATATTCTAGATTGAACGTAACACTACATTTTATTTATTTATTTAATTATTTATTTTAATATAGAAAGTAAGATATTAGTTGTAATTTCAGTATTTCACTCTTACAGGTGGTGGATTTTAGGAAAAAAACTGTAACCTACTATGACTCTATGGGTGGACTTAATAATGAAGCATGTAGAATATTACTGTAAGTAACACGTACTCTTAGTGATGATGACCTAGTATCATTCCCTATTCTGGACCCTCCATTGTGAACCGTAGTTTCATGTAAACCGAAATTATGCTATCTGTTCTGCCATGAAAAGACAATCTGTGCAGCCTTGTTTTGGGTTTTTATATTGCCGCTGGATTTATCACTAATAAGGACTACATAAAGCAGTTTTCTGAAGAACCTTGTATAATGTTGGAACGTCTGCATGAGTTATAGGTCCTACTGGGAAATTGAGTGAATTGGATTCAACTGTAGGAAATGTGGAATTGAAGACATTTTGGTATTAGAATTATATTTATAATTTGTTTTCAACCTCCAGGGTCTGAATATTAAACTTTAGGACAGACAATCTGTAATTGTTGGGGAGCTTCACTTATGTTTGATTGTCCCCTCTGTGCTTTACCCGGCACAGCCCCTTGCTTTTAGTAGCGGCTATGGCTGCTCAATCCTAATGAATGGGACAAAGCTGTAACAAATGAATACCAAATGAAAACCAGTCTCGGAGGCTATTAAAATAGTGTGTGATGCATCAAGGGAACACAACTCATCGCAGATGACCACAGCATGTTGGCACAGATATTGGTGAGGGTCCACCTCTAGGAACCCACACCCATTTATTTTGACTGTATCCTAACTTGAAAACACCATAAAACCTCTAACTTTACAGGTTCTGAGTTGGTAACACTACAAATAAAATTCATATTCATCCCCTTATATGTTAATTTGATACATGTGGTGCATCATCACGTTGTGGATCCACCAATGAAGTTAGGTTCTGTTATAAACAATTGTGGTGGTGGTCTGCTTTTCTCTAGGTGTTTACAGCTATACTTTGTGTTCCCCTTATTAGGCAGTATTTAAAGCAAGAAAGCCAAGATAAGAAAGGCATTTCCTTTGATACTAATGGATGGCACCTGAGCAGCAGGGCATGCAACGTAAGTTTTGGGATTAATATAGTAAAAATAAAAAAGGTTTCAGATTCTCTAATGCTTTTTGTGATTCATGTATATTGTAGGAGATTCCCCAACAAATGAATGGTAGTGATTGTGGAATGTTTGCCTGCAAATATGCCGATTACATTACCAAAGAGAAGCCCATCACCTTCACACAGGTATGCTCATTGGATTATGCACTGAAGGTGCTAAACACTGACATTACTCAGCTCATGCCTCATCTCTCCATCCTCCTTACACTACAGCTATACTTTGACATTTGTTGCACTACTATAAGGCTATGTGCACACGCTGCGTTTTTTTGACGCTGCGTTTTTGTGCGTTTTTGGCAGCTAAAAACGCACAAAAACGCACCTGCGTCGAAAAAACGCGGCAAAAAACGCACGCGTTTTGCCGCGATTTGGTGCGTTTTTTTGCTGCGTTTTGCTGCGTTTTTGCTCACTGCGTCCTTATGCGTTTTTTATCAGTGAACAAAAAAAAAAAGGTCTGATGTCATTTCCTTCTTCAATGTGTTCTTCATTCTCCACTAGTGTATGCAGAAGAGCAGACAGCTGCAGAACTACAAGGCTCAGCATCCTCGATCCAATAGTGTATGCAGGACAGCAGACAGCAGCTGTCGAACTACAAGGCTCAGCATCCTCCATCCAATAGTGTATGCAGAAGAGCAGACAGCAGCTGTCGAACTACAAGGCTCAGCATCCTCCTTCCAGGACTGTATGCAGGATTTCTTTGCCCCCCCAAAAAAAAAATGACGTGGGCTTCGCCATATTTTTGTATGCTAGCCGGGTACAGCAGGCAGGTACGGGCTGCCCCCAACCCCCAGCTGCCTATTTGTACCCGGCTGGGAACCAAAAATATAGGGAAGCCCTTTTTTTTTTAAATTATTTCATGAATTTCATGAAATAATTTTAAAAAAAAATGACGTGAGCTTCACCCCATTTTTGAGTCCAGCCGGGTACAACTAGGCAGCTGGGGATTGGAATCCACAGTGCAGGGTGCCCATGCTTTCTGGGCACCCCCGCTGTGAATTGCAGTCCCGCAGCCACCCCAGAAAATGGCGCTTTCATAGAAGCGCCATCTTCTGGCGCTGTATCCAACTCTTCCGGCTGCCCTGATGCCGGGTGGCTAGCCAGGTAATAATGGAGTTAGGGCTAGCTGTATATTATCAGCTAGCCCTAAGCCCGAAATTCATGGTGTCACGCCAATATTAGACATGGCCACCATGAATTTCTAGTAAAGATAAAAAAAAAACACAACACAGAAAAATATTTTTATTAGAAATAAAACACAACACAATTAGTGACTCCATCTTTATTGAAATAAACCCCCCTCCGCAGTAATCCTGGGTCAGGGTCCCGCGCCGTCCAATCAGGATCCAATATCATCTGATCGGTTTGCTGGAAGGCAAAGCGATCAGATGATGTGTCAGGTTAAAGGATGTGAATCCCATCACACATCAGCTGATTGTATAAAAGCCGGTTATACAATCAGCTGATGCATCAGTAGAAAAAAAAAAAAAAATAATACTCACTTATGTGCTGAATTACCGGCAGCTCCCGGAGCGATGGGGCAGGAGTCTGATCCTGTCCGATCGCTGCAGCAGCTGCCGGTAATCAGGGATGAAGTCTCCTGACGCATCCGCTGATACCGGCCAGGCGCCCGCGTCAGCCCGAGACTCGATCAGCTGATGCGTCAGGTGACTGCATCAGGTGATCCATCGCCAGGTCCTGCAAGCAAGGTCCTGCCCCGGGGAGACTGCACACAGCCGGAGCGGGAGCGGCGATACCGTGACAGGAGCTGGGAGCGGGCATGGCACCGCGAGGCTGCAGACAGGTGAGTATAACTTTTTTTTTTTTTATTCTACTGTTAACTTTTGTTTTCGCAGCCGCTTCCACCTCCTGCCTGTACATGGCGCCGCACGGCAGCATACATGCACAGGACGGGAGGTGGACGCGGCGGTGACGGTACCGGGAGGATTCATGCTTCTGTCTATACTGACAGAAGGAATCCTCTTCCTGTACACGTCACTTTACTACCCACCTCCTGCGCTTATAGCTGCGTTTTTGGTCTTAGAAACGCACCAAAACGCAGCTATTTGCGTTTCTCATTGCGTCTTTCAACATCCCATTGAACTCAATGGATGAAAAGCGCAGTGAAAAACGCGGGAATAATTGACATGCTGCGTTTTTGTGGTCACCACAAAAACGCAGCTGAAAAAAAACGCTGTGTGGGGACAGCAAAAATGAAAACTCATAGACTTTGCTGGGGAAGCAAAGTCATGCAGTTTTGAGGCCAAAAACGTACCCGAAAAACGCGCAAAAACGCCGAGAAAAACGCACCGTGTGCACATAGCCTAAACATCGAAAAAGACAACAGTCCAGATAAGACTCACCGCAAATGGAAATCAGGTCCTTCTATACATATAAAGTGTAGTCCTCATATACACTGCAGCCCCATGCAGAAAAATGCAGAAAATTATGTTCCCAAAGGAAAAATATGAGGATAACACCAAATATTCCTTTTTACTTAGACCTGGTTAAAAACAGCCATCTCTGCTTGTGAAAACCGTTCCTCTGGTCTTTCTGCTGTAAGGATCAGTGCTACATGTCTGTGACTTGCTGTTACGTAACTATATTAAAGATGTAATTTTGCTGCAACGCACCAGGGCAAATCGGGAAGAGCCGGGTACAGTCCCAGAACTGTCGCATCTAATGTATGCAGCAATTCTGGGCGGCTGCTGGCTGATATTGTTAGGCTGGGGGGCTCCCCATAACGTGGAGCTCCCCATCCTGAGAATACCAGCCTTCAGCCGTATGGCTTTATCTGGCTGGTATTAAAATTGGGGGGGGACCGCACGCCATTTTTTTTAATTTATTTATTTCACTACACAGTATAGACCCGCCCACCGGCTGCTGTGATTGGTTGCAGTGAGACACCGGTCACTCAGCGTGGAGGCGTGTCTCACTGCAACCAATCATAGGCGCCTGTGGGCGGGGAAAGCAGGGAATACGAGATTGTTTAATGAGCGGCCGGCTTTTTCAAAATAGTAAAAGCCGCCGCAGCAGTGAGAAAGCCGTGCAGCGCCGCGCCGGGGATCGGTGAGTATGAGAGGGGTGCTAACTTCAGTCACTCAGGAGATTAGCGGTCACCGGTGAGTCCTTCACGGGTGACCGCTAATCAGGACGCGGCACAGACAGAGCCGCAGCATGACAATGAAGTCGGGTGAAGTTCACCCGAGTTCATTCTGATTGTGCGGCTCTGTCTGTGTCTGCTGTCATCTGCCATTAAGCTCTGCTACATGGCTGTCTGTGTCTGCTGTCAGCGGCCATGTAGCAGCGCTGAATGGCAGATGACATAGTAAAAAATACGCATTACACACGCTAGTAAAATCATTAATTTATTCAGAAAAAGCATCGCACTTGCGTTGCACTCGGACCTAACGTGAACTAAAATCAGCTGAGTTTTTTTCAGCCCAGTCGGACCGATTTTACTCGCATAGATGTGTTTCCACCCTCAGATTGAGAGCTTGTGACCATTAACTCTGATGTAAAGTCAATCAGGAGCTGCAGTCAGAAGGTTGTAGGGCCAGGACGAGCAGAAGACTGCAGCTTCTAAGTATTTCATTAGGGGCAATGAATCGATATTAGTGATATCACTTCGGAGGTGAAATTTAAAAAATTACTGGGGTAGTCATTTAATATCAAACTAGTATGAAAGTTTCATCTTAATTCCACCCAGTGTCACAAGTGTCGATCATATAGAAAAATGACAATCGTTATTACTAAAGTATTGCGGGGGCTCAGACCTGGTGACATCCAGGCCGGAATGTTGCTTTATGGGAATCTGTCAGCAGCTTTTTGCTACCTCATCTGAGAGCAGCATGATGTAGGCAAAGATTCTGAAACTAACCATTTTTAACTTTGATTACTGGGTGCAGCCATTCTGACATTATCTAAGTGAGTTTAGCAGAGCTGGGGCAGCTTTCCTTGCCCACACCAGGCTTTCATTAGAGATTTTGCATTGACTGAGGTGTGAATCACAGTAGTAATCCTTGCAACATGTTGTCCTCTGCTTACATAATATAATCCTGCTGACAGATTCTCTTTAACGCAGCAAATTGTAATTTGGATATTTTCCCTGATAAGTTTACTTTTGACTTGAACCTTTTTATAATTTCCACACTTTCTGTTTTACAGAATCACATGCCCTATTTTAGAAAACGAATGGTTTATGAAATTATTCACCAGAAATTGCTTTGATGGTGTCAGTATCCTACCAGTGAAGGATTGGTCAATCTTCAGAGCTAAACATGGACCAAGAAATAAGTGCATTTTCACACACTTACGATTGTACAAAAAAGCTAGCACTGTTATTTATGACAGATCTTATCTATAGTTCCCTGGTTGCCAATGTCTTTGACTTTTTTATATTATTTAAGAAAGACATTCTGATATCTCAATTTAAAGTTACTACCGGTTTGTAATTTTGATACCTTTACTAGAAAGAAGCGAACATCTGCTTTAAACACTGTCCTCTAACACGACTGACTGTACAGTTTTCTTCACGTTTTCTGGAGTGGCATTGAACGACCTCTACATAAAATGACCTGGCGCTCGCTGCATGTGTCATTTTGGCATATTTTGCTAACAATTGTTTTTTTTTTTTTTGTTTCTTTTGTACTTTGTAAAAGAAGAAATTTATATTTTACATCATTGTAAAGTACTGTTTTATATAAATGTACCGAAGTATCACATCCACTTTTTTTTCTGGTTTCTACTTTTATATTGTAAAAAAACACAAAAGGTAGATTTACTAAAGAATGTCAATTAACTGTGTACCATATTTGTACTTTATTATATATCCTCTCCTATCTGTATCCTCGTACTGGTATCCTTTAGTATCTGGGCTACCTCAGTTCTATATCTGCTTTTATAGCAGCTCAGTATGGGCAAGGCAATTATTGCTTTCAGTAATTGTCTAAAACTGAACTTCACTTGTGGAACAGATTTAGGGGGCTATTGACGGCTTACAAGCATTATTCTGGCAAAGATACCATTTTTCTTACTCAAAGGGTTTCCTTTATGATGTTCTTGCTGTTTAGAAAATGTTTTCTATACATCAGTCCAGAAGTTACAGCCGTGCATAAATCTGGTTTGTATCCTCAGTCTGTCATTTACGTGGCTGTTTGTTTTTCTTTTTTTTTAATTTAAATAAAAAAATGTTTTTGTAACCTGTGTAGATGTACAGTGTTCCTAAAATTAATATTTTCTCTATAAAAATAATGAATAAAGGTATTAATTTGTAATTCAACATAACATTTGGCTAAAACACGTTTCATAGCCAAAGACTATGGTGTGCTATTGCTTCGTCACAGCATAACTGGAGTGAATATGGTTGTTTTGCTACCCACAAATTTTCATGAACATTAACAATTTGGATTTTTCACAACTTTTGTTATGGCCAAATTTACCTTGAAGCCCCAATCGAAATGATCCAGCCCTGGTGCTGTTTAATTTTTGTAGAAATGTTAGTCTCAAGTGGGGGCTTTTTACCATAGGAAAGCACAATGCACAATGCACACTGCTAAATAATTTCCTCTATAGGGTGTCTGTCATTCAAAAACTCTATTTTCTCTCTCTCGCCTTATTGGGGAACACAGGACCATAGGTATATGCTGCTGTTGCCAGGAGGTTGACACTATGCAAAACTTAAGAAAAAAATTTAGCTCCTACTCCGCAGTATATACCCTTTGACTGACCAGGAAGTAAGCCAGTTTTTTGCTTAGTTTCCTAGGAGGTGGACATAGACCTGTTTCTCAGGCTCTTTTTCGTTTGTTTTTTTTTTCTTTTTATCTTTTTGGGCATGGTCCTAGACACCAAGTCCAGGTATTTCTACCAGAGGAGAAACTGTTCTCCCTGTGTCAGGCCATTCAAGTCCTTCGGCGAAGGTGCTGCCTTCCTCTGCGGTTCGCAATGAGGATTTTGGGAAAGATGCTGGTGGCAATGGAAGCCGTCCCGTTCCCTCAATTTCACCTTCGCCTTCTTCAACTGGCTCTCCTTTCACAGTGGGACAAGAATCTGGCGTCTCTCGACCGCCCTGTTTGTCTTCCCAGAGGGTGATTCACTCCCTTCTCTGGTGGACTCATTGCTCCCCCAAGGGAGATCCTTCCTTCCGATTTATGGCACATAGTCACGACAGATGCCAGTCTGAGATTGGGGAGCAGTGTTCAGTCTTCACACGGTTCAGGTCGCTGGTCTTGTCCGGAACGCTCCCTCCCGATCAACATCCTTGAACTAAGGGCCATATTTCTGGCCCTTCAACAGTTGCTTCCGCTGCCTTCAGAGCTCTCGGTTCAAATTCAGTTTGACAACGCCACCACAGTGGCATATATAAATAATCAGGGAGGGACCCGCAACATAGCAGTGATGGAAGAAGTCTCAAAGATCCTTCTTGGGCAGAGAGGCATGTCTCTGCCATCTCCGCAGTTCACATCCCAGAGTAGAAAACTGGGCTGTGGATTTACTAAGCCGACACAAGGTCTGGCAGCGGCAGAGTGGTCCCTCCACAACGAGGTTTTCCAACAGATCTGTCTAAGGTGGGGTCCTCCGGACGTGGATCTTATGGCATCTTGTGAAGATGTCAAGGTTCACGCCTTCATGGCCCACTCCCGTGACCCGCAGCCAATAGGTTCCAACGCCCTGGTCCTACCGCGGTCCCACTTTTGGCTCCCTTACATATTTCCTCCGCTTCCCCTCATCCCGTGGGTGATCAAGAAGGTCAAGTCGGAAGGAGTCTCTGTGATACTAGTTGCTCCCAACTGCCCCATGAGGGCCTGGGACTCGGAACTCGTCCAGCTACTAGGAGACCACTCCCTGGCGGCTTCCCGACGGCCCATATCTTCTGTCGCAGGGGCTGATTTGCCACCAGAACTCTGCTCGACTATGTTTGATGGCATGGCTGTTGAATCCTGTATTTTAGCAAAGACCGGTCTCACTTCCTGAGTCATTTCCACTATGATTAATACTAGAAAACCCTCCTCGGCTCGCATTTATCATAGAACCTGGAGATTGTATCCCTCTCTTGGTGTGAGCAACATGGAAAGTCGACGCTTTCCCTTTCTTTGCCCAACATCCTGACTTTTTTGCAGGTAGGACTGAATTTAAGTACCCTCAAGGGACAGATTTCAGCACTTTCATTTTTTTTTATTTTTTATTTTTTCCCCCATAAGCAGCTGGCTATTTGACTTCAGATTCGTACCTTTCTTCAGGGGATAGCCCATCTGGTAACCCCCTATAATCTGCCCCTACATCCATGTTACCTTAATCTGGTCTAAGGAGTCCCTCTATAAATGGCTTTCGAATCTCTGCGAGACGTCTCTTTCCTTTCTTTCCTGGAAAGTCACCTTTTTGGTGGCTATCACATCAGGGAGGTCAGTTTTGGAACTGGCGTCTCTTTCCTGCCGTCTTCCCTACCTGGTTTTACACCAGGACAAGGTGGTTCTTTGGCCCTCAGTCGTTTCTCCCTAAGGTAGTTTCTCCTTTTCATCTAAATGAGGAGATTGCCTTGCCTTAATTCTGTCCTGCTCCGGTTTATTCCTTTTGAGAAGTCCCTGCATAATCTAGATCTTGTCAGAGCTCTGAGGATCTATATATCGCGAACCGCACCCTGCCGCAAGTCAGACGCGCTCTTTCTTCAGGAAGGCCACACAAAAGGTGCCTCAGCCTTGAAATCTACAATTGGTTGTTGGATTAGGTCAGCTATCTGAGAGGCATACAGGGTAAAAGGCGACGCCCTTCCAGGAGGGGTGAAAGCTCATCCCACCCGTGCTTCTTTGGCTGTTCGCCATCACGCTTCGGCGGCTCAACTTTGCAAGGAGGCTACCTAGTCCAGCATCCACACGTTCACCAGGTTCTACAGAGTATATACGCAGGCATCGGCGGATGCTGCCCTGGGCAGACAAGTCTTGCAGGCGGCGGTGGCTCACATCTGACTCAGAGAAACCCCGGTTTCAGTTATTACCTACCTTTTTATAGTTAAGGCCAGGAAAACAACTGACCATTATCAAGTTGTTAATGGTTTGGTTCCCATCCAGGGACTGCTTTAGGACATCCCATGGTCCTGTGTCCCTCAATAAGGCGTGAGAGAAAGTAATATTTTTGTCTACTCACCGTAAAATCTTTTTCTCTGAGCCTTCATTGGGGCACACAGCACCTGCCCTGTTTTGGTTTAGACATTTTTCCTTATGCTTTGCATAATCTGCAGCTAAAGCCTCTCCTACTACTACTTTAACACTAATCTGGCTTACTTCCTGGTCAGTCAGAAGGTTTATACTGCAGAGGAGGAGCTAACTTTTTTTTCCTTAAGTTTTGCATAGTGTCCACCTCCTGGCAACAGCAGCAAATAGCTATGGCCTCTTTCCCCCCATAAAGGCTGGGATTTTATGGTGAATACACAATTCTTACTTTCCAGCTCACCCTCATGACAGCACCACAGGACTTGTCTCTGTTGAGATCAGAGGACAAGCAAAACACACGATGTTAAAAGCCCCTCCCACCCCAACCTCCTCAGTGTTTTTCCTGTCCCTGTACAGGATGGATGGATGCAAAAGCATTGTGGCTACTCAGCAGGAATGTAAAGGATTGGGGGGGCTTTGTTCTCTTCTTCTCGAGGAGAGGTTGCTTAAGTGTGCCAGTAGAGCAGAAGAGGCTTCTGGTCTTTGCCGCTTCCCTCTGCGAAAGGGCTCTTAACATCTTGCCGCTGGACCACATGATACTTCTGGACACGCGTGCGTTTCATCCTGGAACGCACTGCGGAGCATGTGTACTAGATCTGACACTCAACTTCCATTTCTGGTTCAGGAGGATGCACCAGAGTGGCGTGCGTTTCTCAATGGAATGCAGAAAGGCAGTATCCGCACCAGGCATCCCCAAGGACAGGTAATATATACGTGTGGGATGAGGAGGTAGTTTGTCCGTGTGTCTGCGTATGGTTAGGTACAGTGATCTATTGACCAACGCAGTGCAGATGGAGGAAGCTACCTGCTCAGACTCCGTCCCAGATTTGCCCCAGGTCCATGTAACTGCTAGTGGCTAGGAATTAGCCCTCCCAGAGATTGAATATGTCTGAGTCCCTTGTATGTTTTATTTAGGGTAGAGGTTTCTCGACAGGGTCTGGTACCATCCCCAAAAAGATGAAAATCGGGGAGACAAAGGTGTGCAAAGAGATGAGGAAATCGGGGAGACATTGGTGTGCAGCTGAGAACTGCCAGAGGCCTCCTTGAAAAAACTCTGTGGCCTCTTGGATAAAAAAAAAAAGATTGCTCTACGAACACTATCTTCTTTCCTGACTGATATCCAATCAATGATTAGGGAGGAGGTACAGGCAACAATTTCCAGTGTAATCCTGCCACAAGAATCGTGGACTGTTCCCTGCAATAGGCACAGATGGGAGAAGGATGAATCCACTGAGGAGGAGGACCGGTCCATTGATTTGGAATCAGAGTTTGAGGATGAGGTCCTGGAAGGGACACCGTAAGGCTATGTGCGCACGTTGCGTAAATACATGCAGTTACGCTGCGCTTTGTAGCGCAGCGTAACTACATGCGTCCTGCGTCCCCTGCACAGTCTATGGAGATTGTGCAGGGGCCGTGCGCACGTGGCGTCTTAGAGCGCAGCGCTTCGGTTGCTGCCCGAAGCGCTGCGTTCTAAGAAGTGACATGTCCCTTCTTCCGTGCGCTTTGTCGGCAGCTCCTGCTCTGTCTATGGCAGGAGCTGCAGGCAGAGCGCATGGAATCGGCTTTTTTATTTTTTCTCTACGGACATTTTCTGCAGCGATTTGAAGCGCACGTGTGCTCTTCAGATCGCTGCAGAAATTTCTGCAGGGCTAGTACGCAACGTGCGCGCACAGCCTAAAAAGAGATTGCTCTTTTCATCAGACAACACAGACTAGCTCCTGAGAGAAGCCTGAAAGACCATGAACATGGAGGAGACTGAAAACCCCCGATCAGTTCAAAATAAAATATTTGGGGAACTCTGTTCACTTGGGATGACTATTTTGGGACTAGACATATATGAGTGGAAGATGCCGAAAAAAAGTTGATGATTCCGCGAGACATTAGCGTACATCTCCCCTTCCAACACGACGACATCCAGACTTGGAAGGATGCTCCCAAAATTGATGTCCAGTGGCTAATGTGGCTAGGAAGACATCGATACCCTTTGAGGGCTTGTTTGCCCTGAGTGAACCCATGGACAGGAAGGCAGATGGACTCCCGAAGAAAGCGTGGGAATCCTTGGCAGCCATAATAAAAGCAAACATAGTGGCCACTTCAGTAGCTAGATCTATGGTCATATGGTTAGATCTTGAGCCAGATTAGGGGTAGGTTCCAAGGGAGACCATCCTGGACTCCTTTGTCCTCCCCCACACATTGAAGATGGCCACAGGGTTCATGGTGGACACTTCGGCAGAAAGATTCTAAGCAAGAAACAACTGACTAATTCCGCCAGCTGGGCGGTGTGGTTCAAGACCTGGTCAGAGGATATTGTCTCAATAAATAAGCTCTGCTCCATTTCCTTCTCGGGCCTTCGGGTGTTTGTTCCTGCTTTTGGATGACATCCTAGAAAAGGGGTCAGACAAAAAAGGGGGTTTCCCAGAGGAAAGATCCCACAGCCAGGGAGGGTCAGTTGTTCCACTTCTGATGCTTCCCCTTCGGTCTGTCCTCGTCTCAGGCCTTTACAAAGCTAAGCTCCTACCTCAGAACAAAGAACGATGTGACGATAATACCTTATCTGGACTACTTTCTGTTGGGAGCAAACTCGCAGCATGAGTTAGCTTACAACCTGCACGTTACCTTTTTAAAGCGTCTTCAATCCCTGGGTTGGGTGGTAAATACCCATAAATCCGACCTCCAACCAGAAATCAGGAAGATCTTAGGAGTTTCTTTTGATTCAGAGGCAAGATCGTCCTTTCTGCCAGACGCGAAAGCAGTAACCATCAGAAAGTGCGGAACAGGTCCTTAAACTTCAGGGAATTGATCATCATGTGGGAAGTTCTCAGGGAACCCGTAACTCTTCCAAGACTGCTACGTAAGGATACTTTCTGACAACGTCATGGCAGTGTCCTTCGTTCGCCATCAAGGAGGGTTAAGGCATCCCTCATTACAGACTCTAGCCATAAAGATATTTTGTTGGGCAGAAAAATCGATCCTGACCATTATAGCAGTTCACCTAAAAGGAACAGAGAACAGAGTGGTAGATTATCTCAGCAGGCAAAAGATAGATCCATCGGAGTGGGAGCTGAATGAAGACACCTTTCGACAATTGGTCAGGAGATGGGCCTACCACAGGTGGACTTGTTTTGCCTCGGAGAAAAAAAAAAAAAAAAGGAAAACAGATTCTTTTCCTTTTGAACCCTCAGGACAATCCCATTGCAGTGGATGCAATGTTACAAACCAGGGACATGAAGTTAGCATACATGTTCCCTGCTTCCACTGATTCCCAAAGTGCTCAGGAAGATCCAAGAGGATGGAAGCCGAGTGATGATGGCTCCCTTTTGGCCCAAACAGAGCTGGTTCTCTCTGCTAAAAAGTTTGACAATAGAGGGACTTGTTTTTCTTCCCTTGAAGGAGAATCTTCTACACCAGGGACCAGTGGTGCACCAGAACATGCAACATCTACACCTGTTGAAATAGAAAAGTAATTTTTGCTCACCGTACTCTGAGGTAAGTTGCCTGGACGTGTTCACCACTTCAATATGTACAAAAAATATCTCCAGCAACTGTGCTCCTTAAAAGCTTGAAGTTTATTGTAGAAGAATATTTAAAATCAAAGCATTTGAGCGCATATCATGCCCCATCGGGCAACCGGTCAGCAACCCACCCTTAGATTTTAAAAATGTATGAAGGCCACCCAGAGGCTAAGACCTAACCAAAGGACTTCAGTGCCCCCATGGGACCTGGGTTTAGTCCTAGATGGATTGTGATTTCACGATGCTGAAGTTGGTTTCTTATTCGTCCAGTTTCTTATTCGGGGCTGAAGTTGGTTTCTTATTCGTCAGTTTCTTATTCGGCAATTTAGTTTTTTCAGTTTTTTATGCATTTATCAACAAAAATGACACATGACAATAATAAAATACAATGCACTGATGAGCCCTAATATACATACACTCAAAACCAGCTGAGAAAATTAAAAAACTGGCAAAAAAATGGGCATCAAAGTGGGCACCGAAGTATGTTAGTGAAAGGGTTAAATGGCTTTGGGCCACTGATCTAACACCAAAATTGCATATCTAGTGATGCCTCTAATCAAACTCAAGTGTCTCCAGCCTGGCCCAAAGGGGTTCTGGGCATCAAAACTGGCATCAAAGTGGGCACACAGCCAATTTTCACAGATTTGAATAAGTAACTGGTGTTTTTGAGGGGTTAAATGGCTTTGGGCCACTGATCTCACACCACATTTACATATCTAGTGATGCCACACATCAAATTCAGATCACTACAGCCTGGCCCAAACAGGTTCTGGGCATCAGAACTGGCATCAAAGTGGGCAAAACCCCAGTTTTCACAGATTTGAATAAGTAACCAGTGTTTTTGAGGGGTTAAATGGCTTTGGGCCACTGATCTCACACCACATTTACATACCTAGTGATGCCACACATCAAATTCAGATCACTACAGCCTGGCCCAAACAGGTTCTTTGCACCAGAACTGGCATCAAAGTGGGCAAAACCCCAGTTTTCACAGATTTGAATAAGTAACCAGTGTTTTTGAGGGGTTAAATGGCTTTGGGCCACTGATCTCACACCACATTTACATACCTAGTGATGCCACACATCAAATTCAGATCACTTCAGCCTGGCCCAAACAGGTTCTGGGCATCAGAACTGGCATCAAAGTGGTAAAAATACCAGTTTTCACAGATTTGAATAAGTAACTGGTGTTTTTGAAGAGTTAAATGGCTTTGGGCCACTGATCTCACACCACATTTACATACCTAGTGATGCCACACATCAAATTCAGATCACTTTAGCCTGGCCCAAACAGGTTCTGGGCATCAGAACTGGCATCAAAGTGGGCAAAACCCACTTTTCACAGATTTGAATAAGTAACCAGTGTTTTTGAGGGGTTAAATGGCTTTGGGCCACTGATCTGACACCACATTTACATACCTAGTGATGCCACACATCAAATTCAGATCACTCCAGCCTGGCCCAAACAGGTTCTGGGCATCAGAACTGGCATCAAAGTGGGCAAAACCCACTTTTCACAGATTTGAATAAGTAACCAGTGTTTTTGAGGGGTTAAATGGCTTTAAGCCACTGATCTCACACCACATTTACATACCTAGTGATGACACACATCAAATTCAGATCACTCCATCCTGGCCCAAACAGGTTCTGGGCATCAGAACTGGCATCAAAGTGGGCAAAACCCGCTTTTCACAGATTTGAATAAGTAACCAGTGTTTTTGAGGGGTTAAATGGCTTTGGGCCACTGACCTCACACCACATTTACATACCTAGTGATGACACACATAAAATTCAGATCACTTTAGCCTGGCCCAAACAGGTTCTGGGCATCAGAACTGGCATCAAAGTGGGCAAAACCCACTTTTCACAGATTTGAATAAGTAACCAGTGTTTTTGAGGGGTTAAATGGCTTTGGGCCACTGACCTCACACCACATTTACATACCTAGTGATGACACACATAAAATTCAGATCACTTTAGCCTGGCCCAAACAGGTTCTGGGCATCAGAACTGGCATCAAAGTGGGCAAAAACCCAGTTTTCACAGATTTGAATAAGTAACCAGTGTTTTTGAGGGGTTAAATGGCTTTGGGCCACTGATCTCACACCACATTTACATACCTAGTGATGCCACACATCAAATTCAGATCACTTTAGCCTGGCCCAAACAGGTTCTGGGCATCAGAACTGGCATCAAAGTGGGCAAAACCCCAGTTTTCACAGATTTGAATAAGTAACTGGTGTTTTTGAGGGGTTAAATGGCTTTGGGCCACTAATCTCACACCACATTTACATACCTAGTGATGCCACACATCAAATTCAGATCACTTTAGCCTGGCCCAAACAGGTTCTGGGTATCAGAACTGGCATCAAAGTGGGCAAAACCCCAGTTTTCACAGATTTGAATAAGTAACCAGTGTTTTTGAGGGGTTAAATGGCTTTGGGCCACTGATCTCACACCACATTTACATACCTAGTGATGCCACACATCAAATTCAGATCACTCCAGCCTGGCCCAAACAGGTTCTGGGCATCAGAACTGGCATCAAAGTGGGCAAAACCCACTTTTCACAGATTTGAATAAGTAACCAGTGTTTTTGAGGGGTTAAATGGCTTTGGGCCACTGATCTGACACCACATTTACATACCTAGTGATGCCACACATCAAATTCAGATCACTCCAGCCTGGCCCAAACAGGTTCTGGGCATCAGAACTGGCATCAAAGTGGGCAAAACCCCAGTTTTCACAGATTTGAATAAGTAACCAGTGTTTTTGAGGGGTTAAATGGCTTTGGGCCACTGACCTCATACAACATTTACATACCCAGTGATACCACACATCAAATTCAGATCACTCCAGCCTGGCCCAAACAGGTTCTGGGCATCAGAACTGGCATCAATGTGGTAAAAATCCCAGTTTTCACAGATTTGAATAAGTAACTGGTGTTTTTGAAGGGTTAAATGGCTTTGGGCCACTGACCTCACACCACATTTACATACCTAGTGATGCCACACATCAAATTCAGATCACTCCAGCCTGGCCCAAACAGGTTCTGGGCATCAGAACTGGTATCAAGATGGGCAAAACCCCAGTTTTCACAGATTTGAATAAGTAACCAGTGTTTTTGAGGGGTTAAATGGCTTTGGGCCACTGATCTGACACCACATTTACATACCTAGTGATGCCACACATCAAATTCAGATCACTCCAGCCTGGCCCAAACAGGTTCTGGGCATCAGAACTGGCATCAAAGTGGGCAAAACCCACTTTTCACAGATTTGATTAAGTAACCAGTGTTTTTGAGGGGTTAAATGGCTTTAAGCCACTGATCTCACACCACATTTACATACCTAGTGATGACACACATCAAATTCAGATCACTCCATCCTGGCCCAAACAGGTTCTGGGCATCAGAACTGGCATCAAAGTGGGCAAAACCCACTTTTCACAGATTTGAATAAGTAACCAGTGTTTTTGAGGGGTTAAATGGCTTTGGGCCACTGACCTCACACCACATTTACATACCTAGTGATGACACACATCAAATTCAGATCACTCCATCCTAGCCCAAACAGGTTCTGGGCATCAGAACTGGCATCAAAGTGGGCAAAACCCGCTTTTCACAGATTTGAATAAGTAACCAGTGTTTTTGAGGGGTTAAATGGCTTTGGGCCACTGACCTCACACCACATTTACATACCTAGTGATGACACACATAAAATTCAGATCACTTTAGCCTGGCCCAAACAGGTTCTGGGCATCAGAACTGGCATCAAAGTGGGCAAAACCCACTTTTCACAGATTTGAATAAGTAACCAGTGTTTTTGAGGGGTTAAATGGCTTTGGGCCACTGACCTCACACCACATTTACATACCTAGTGATGACACACATAAAATTCAGATCACTTTAGCCTGGCCCAAACAGGTTCTGGGCATCAGAACTGGCATCAAAGTGGGCAAAAACCCAGTTTTCACAGATTTGAATAAGTAACCAGTGTTTTTGAGGGGTTAAATGGCTTTGGGCCACTGATCTCACACCACATTTACATACCTAGTGATGCCACACATCAAATTCAGATCACTTTAGCCTGGCCCAAACAGGTTCTGGGCATCAGAACTGGCATCAAAGTGGGCAAAACCCCAGTTTTCACAGATTTGAATAAGTAACTGGTGTTTTTGAGGGGTTAAATGGCTTTGGGCCACTAATCTCACACCACATTTACATACCTAGTGATGCCACACATCAAATTCAGATCACTTTAGCCTGGCCCAAACAGGTTCTGGGTATCATAACTGGCATCAAAGTGGGCAAAACCCCAGTTTTCACAGATTTGAATAAGTAACCAGTGTTTTTGAGGGGTTAAATGGCTTTGGGCCACTGATCTCACACCACATTTACATACCTAGTGATGCCACACATCAAATTCAGATCACTCCAGCCTGGCCCAAACAGGTTCTGGGCATCAGAACTGGCATCAAAGTGGGCAAAACCCACTTTTCACAGATTTGAATAAGTAACCAGTGTTTTTGAGGGGTTAAATGGCTTTGGGCCACTGATCTGACACCACATTTACATACCTAGTGATGCCACACATCAAATTCAGATCACTCCAGCCTGGCCCAAACAGGTTCTGGGCATCAGAACTGGCATCAAAGTGGGCAAAACCCCAGTTTTCACAGATTTGAATAAGTAACCAGTGTTTTTGAGGGGTTAAATGGCTTTGGGCCACTGACCTCACACCACATTTACATACCTAGTGATGCCACACATCAAATTCAGATCACTCCAGCCTGGCCCAAACAGGTTCTGGGCATCAGAACTGGCATCAAAGTGGGCAAAACCCACTTTTCACAGATTTGAATAAGTAACCAGTGTTTCTGAGGGGTTAAATGGCTTTGGGCCACTGACCTCACACCACATTTACATACCTAGTGATGCCACACATCAAATTCAGATCACTCCAGCCTGGCCCAAACAGGTTCTGGGCATCAGAACTGGCATCAAAGTGGGCAAAACCCACTTTTCACAGATTTGAATAAGTAACCAGTGTTTTTGAGGGGTTAAATGGCTTTGGGCCACTGATCTGACACCACATTTACATACCTAGTGATGCCACACATCAAATTCAGATCACTCCAGCCTGGCCCAAACAGGTTCTGGGCATCAGAACTGGCATCAAAATGGGCAAAACCCCAGTTTTCACAGATTTGAATAAGTAACCAGTGTTTTTGAGGGGTTAAATGGCTTTGGGCCACTGACCTCACACCACATTTACATACCTAGTGATGCCACACATAAAATTCAGATCACTTCAGCCTGGCCCAAACAGGATCTGGGCATCAGAACTGGCCTCAAATTGGTAAAAATCCCAGTTTTCACAGATTTGAATAAGTAACTGGTGTTTTTGAAGGGTTAAATGGCTTTGGGCCACTGATCTCACACCACATTTACATACCTAGTGATGCCACACATCAAATTCAGATCACTTTAGCCTGGCCCAAACAGGTTCTGGGCATCAGAACTGGCATCAAAGTGGGCAAAACCCACTTTTCACAGATTTGAATAAGTAACCAGTGTTTTTGAGGGGTTAAATGGCTTTGGGCCACTGATCTGACACCACATTTACATACCTAGTGATGCCACACATCAAATTCAGATCACGCCAGCCTGGCCCAAACAGGTTCTGGGCATCAGAACTGGCATCAAAGTGGGCAAAACCCACTTTTCACAGATTTGAATAAGTAACCAGTGTTTTTGAGGGGTTAAATGGCTTTAAGCCACTGATCTCACACCACATTTACATACCTAGTGATGACACACATCAAATTCAGATCACTCCATCCTGGCCCAAACAGGTTCTGGGCATCAGAACTGGCATCAAAGTGGGCAAAACCCACTTTTCACAGATTTGAATAAGTAACCAGTGTTTTTGAGGGGTTAAATGGCTTTGGGCCACTGACCTCACACCACATTTACATACCTAGTGATGACACACATAAAATTCAGATCACTTTAGCCTGGCCCAAACAGGTTCTGGGCATCAGAACTGGCATCAAAGTGGGCAAAACCCACTTTTCACAGATTTGAATAAGTAACCAGTGTTTTTGAGGGGTTAAATGGCTTTGGGCCACTGACCTCACACAACATTTACATACCTAGTGATGACACACATAAAATTCAGATCACTTTAGCCTGGCCCAAACAGGTTCTGGGCATCAGAACTGGCATCAAAGTGGGCAAAACCCACTTTTCACAGATTTGAATAAGTAACTGGTGTTTTTGAGGGGTTAAATGGCTTTGGGCCACTGATCTCACACCACATTTACATACTTAGTGATGCCACACATCAAATTCAGATCACTTTAGCCTGGCCCAAACAGGTTCTGGGCATCAGAACTGGCATCAAAGTGGTAAAAATCCCAGTTTTCACAGATTTGAATAAGTAACTGGTGTTTTTGAAGGGTTAAATGGCTTTGGGCCGCTGATCTCACACCACATTTACATACCTAGTGATGACACACATAAAATTCAGATCACTCCAGCCTGGCCCAAACAGGTTCTGGGCATCAGAACTGGCATCAAAGTGGGCAAAACCCCAGTTTTCACAGATTTGAATAAGTAACTGGTGTTTTTGAAGGGTTAAATGGCTTTGGGCCACTGACCTCACACCACATTTACATACCTAGTGATGCCACACATCAAACTGAGATCACTCCAGCCTGGCCCAAACAGGTTTGGGCATCAGAACTGGTATCAAGATGGGCAAAACCCCAGTTTTCACAGATTTGAATAAGTAACCAGTGTTTTTGAGGGGTTAAATGGCTTTGGGCCACTGACCTCACACCACATTTACATACCTAGTGATGCCACACATCAAATTCAGATCACTCCAGCCTGGCCCAAACAGGTTCTGGGCATCAGAACTGGCATCAAAGTGGGCAAAACCCACTTTTCACAGATTTGAATAAGTAACCAGTGTTTTTGAAGGGTTAAATGGCTTTGGACCACTGATATGACACCACATTTACATACCTAGTGATGCCACACATCAAATTCAGATCACTCCAGCCTGGCCCAAACAGGTTCTGGGCATCAGAACTGGCATCAAAGTGGGCAAAACCCACTTTTCACAGATTTGAATAAGTAACCAGTGTTTTTGAGGGGTTAAATGGCTTTGGGCCACTGACCTCATACAACATTTACATACCCAGTGATACCACACATCAAATTCAGATCACTCCAGCCTGGCCCAAACAGGTTCTGGGCATCAGAACTGGCATCAATGTGGTAAAAATCCCAGTTTTCACAGATTTGAATAAGTAACTGGTGTTTTTGAAGGGTTAAATGGCTTTGGGCCACTGACCTCACACCACATTTACATACCTAGTGATGCCACACATCAAATTCAGATCACTCCAGCCTGGCCCAAACAGGTTATTGGCATCAGAACTGGTATCAAGATGGGCAAAACCCCAGTTTTCACAGATTTGAATAAGTAACCAGTGTTTTTGAGGGGTTAAATGGCTTTGGGCCACTGATCTGACACCACATTTACATACCTAGTGATGCCACACATCAAATTCAGATCACTTTAGCCTGGCCCAAACAGGTTCTGGGCATCAGAACTGGCATCAAAGTGGGCAAAACCCACTTTTCACAGATTTGAATAAGTAACCAGTGTTTTTGAGGGGTTAAATGGCTTTGGGCCACTGACCTCACACCACATTTACATACCTAGTGATGACACACATAAAATTCAGATCACTTTAGCCTGGCCCAAACAGGTTCTGGGCATCAGAACTGGCATCAAAGTGGGCAAAACCCACTTTTCACAGATTTGAATAAGTAACCAGTGTTTTTGAGGGGTTAAGTGGCTTTGGGCCACTGACCTCACACCACATTTACATACCTAGTGATGACATACATAAAATTCAGATCACTTTAGCCTGGCCCAAACAGGTTCTGGGCATCAGAACTGGCATCAAAGTGGGCAAAACCCACTTTTCACAGATTTGAATAAGTAACTGGTGTTTTTGAGGGGTTAAATGGCTTTGGGCCACTGATCTCACACCACATTTACATACTTAGTGATGCCACACATCAAATTCAGATCACTTTAGCCTGGCCCAAACAGGTTCTGGGCATCAGAACTGGCATCAAAGTGGGCAAAACCCACTTTTCACAGATTTGAATAAGTAACCAGTGTTTTTGAGGGGTTAAATGGCTTTGGGCCACTGACCTCACACCACATTTACATACCTAGTGATGACACACATAAAATTCAGATCACTTTAGCCTGGCCCAAACAGGTTCTGGGCATCAGAACTGGCATCAAAGTGGGCAAAACCCACTTTTCACAGATTTGAATAAGTAACTGGTGTTTTTGAGGGGTTAAATGGCTTTGGGCCACTGATCTCACACCACATTTACATACTTAGTGATGCCACACATCAAATTCAGATCACTTTAGCCTGGCCCAAACAGGTTCTGGGCATCAGAACTGGCATCAAAGTGGTAAAAATCCCAGTTTTCACAGATTTGAATAAGTAACTGGTGTTTTTGAAGGGTTAAATGGCTTTGGGCCACTGATCTCACACCACATTTACATACCTAGTGATGACACACATAAAATTCAGATCACTCCAGCCTGGCCCAAACAGGCTGGAGTGATCTGAATTTGATGTGTGGCATCACTAGGTATGTAAATGTGGTGTCAGATCAGTGGCCCAAAGCCATTTAACCCCTCAAAAACACTGGTTACTTATTCAAATCTGTGAAAAGTGGGTTTTGCCCACTTTGATGCCAGTTCTGATGCCCAGAACCTGTTTGGGCCAGGCTGGAGTGATCTGAATTTGATGTGTGGCATCACTAGGTATGTAAATGTGGTGTCACATCAGTGGCCCAAAGCCATTTAACCCCTCAAAAACACTGGTTACTTATTCAAATCTGTGAAAAGTGGGTTTTGCCCACTTTGATGCCAGTTCTGATGCCCAGAACCTGTTTGGGCCAGGCTGGAGTGATCTGAATTTGATGTGTGGCATCACTAGGTATGTAAATGTTGTGTGAGATCAGTGGCCCAAAGCCATTTAACCCCTCAAAAACACCAGTTACTTATTCAAATCTGTGAAAAGTGGGTTTTGCCCACTTTGATGCCAGTTCTGATGCCCAGAACCTGTTTGGGCCAGGCTGGAGTGATCTGAATTTGATGTGTGGCATCACTAGGTATGTAAATGTGGTGTGAGATCAGTGGCCCAAAGCCATTTAACCCCTCAAAAACACCAGTTACTTATTCAAATCTGTGAAAAGTGGGTTTTGCCCACTTTGATGCCAGTTCTGATGCCCAGAACCTGTTTGGGCCAGGCTGGAGTGATCTGAATTTGATGTGTGGCATCACTAGGTATGTAAATGTGGTGTCAGATCAGTGGCCCAAAGCCATTTAACCCCTCAAAAACACTGGTTACTTATTCAAATCTGTGAAAAGTGGGTTTTGCCCACTTTGATGCCAGTTCTGATGCCCAGAACCTGTTTGGGCCAGGCTGGAGTGATCTGAATTTGATGTGTGGCATCACTAGGTATGTAAATGTGGTGTCACATCAGTGGCCCAAAGCCATTTAACCCCTCAATAACACTGGTTACTTATTCAAATCTGTGAAAAGTGGGTTTTGCCCACTTTGATGCCAGTTCTGATGCCCAGAACCTGTTTGGGCCAGGCTGGAGTGATCTGAATTTGATGTGTGGCATCACTAGGTATGTAAATGTTGTGTGAGATCAGTGGCCCAAAGCCATTTAACCCCTCAAAAACACCAGTTACTTATTCAAATCTGTGAAAAGTGGGTTTTGCCCACTTTGATGCCAGTTCTGATGCCCAGAACCTGTTTGGGCCAGGCTGGAGTGATCTGAATTTGATGTGTGGCATCACTAGGTATGTAAATGTGGTGTGAGATCAGTGGCCCAAAGCCATTTAACCCCTCAAAAACACTGGTTACTTATTCAAATCTGTGAAAACTGGGATTTTTACCACTTTGATGCCAGTTCTGATGCCCAGAACCTGTTTGGGCCAGGCTGGAGTGATCTGAATTTTATGTGTGTCATCACTAGGTATGTAAATGTCGTGTGAGGTCAGTGGCCCAAAGCCATTTAACCCTCAAAAACACTGGTTACTTATTCAAATCTGTGAAAACTGGCCATTTGCCCACTTTGATGCCAGTTCTGATGCCCAGAACCTGTTTGGGCCAGGCTGGAGTGATCTGAATTTGATGTGTGGCATCACTAGGTATGTAATTGTGGTGTCAAATTAGTGGCCCAAAGCCATTTAACCCCTCAAAAACACTGGTTACTTATTCAAATCTGTGAAAAGTGGGTTTTGCCCACTTTGATGCCAGTTCTGATGCCCAGAACCTGTTTGGGCCAAGCTGGAGTGATCTGAATTTGATGTGTGGCATCACTAGGTATGTAAATGTGGTGTGAGATCAGTGGCCCAAAGCCATTTAACCTTTCAAAAACACTGGTTACTTATTCAAATCTGTGAAAACTGGCCATTTGCCCACTTTGATGCCAGTTCTGATGCCCAGAACCTGTTTGGGCCAGGCTGGAGTGATCTGAGTTTGATGTGGGGCATCCCTAGGTATGTAAATGTGGTGTGAGATCAGTGGCCCAAAGCCATTTAACCCCTCAAAAACACTGGTTACTTATTCAAATCTGTGAAAAGTGGGTTTTGCCCACTTTGATGCCAGTTCTGATGCCCAGAACCTGTTTGGGCCAGGCTGGAGTGATCTGAATTTGATGTGTGGCATCACTAGGTATGTAAATGTTGTGTGAGATCAGTGGCCCAAAGCCATTTAACCTTTCAAAAACACCAGTTACTTATTCAAATCTGTGAAAAGTGGGTTTTGCCCACTTTGATGCCAGTTCTGATGCCCAGAACCTGTTTGGGCCAGGCTGGAGTGATCTGAATTTGATGTGTGGCATCACTAGGTATGTAAATGTGGTGTCAGATCAGTGGCTCAAAGCCATTTAACCCCTCAAAAACACTGGTTACTTTTTCAAATCTGTGAAAACTGGGGTTTTGCCCACTTTGATGCCAGTTCTGATGCCCAGAACCTGTTTGGGCCAGGCTGGAGTGATCTGAATTTGATGTGTGGCATCACTAGGTATGTAATTGTGGTGTCAAATCAGTGGCCCAAAGCCATTTAACCCCTCAAAAACACTGGTTACTTATTCAAATCTGTGAAAAGTGGGTTTTGCCCACTTTGATGCCAGTTCTGATGCCCAGAACCTGTTTGGGCCAGGCTAAAGTGATCTGAATTTGATGTGTGGCATCACTAGGTATGTAAATGTGGTGTCAGATCAGTGGCCCAAAGCCATTTAACCCTTCAAAAACACCAGTTACTTATTCAAATCTGTGAAAACTGGGATTTTTACCACGTTGATGCCAGTTCTGATGCCCAGAACCTGTTTGGGCCAGGCTGGAGTGATCTGAATTTGATGTGTGGCATCACTAGGTATGTAAATGTGGTGTGAGATCAGTGGCCCAAAGCCATTTAACCCCTCAAAAACACTGGTTACTTATTCAAATCTGTGAAAACTGGCCATTTGCCCACTTTGATGCCAGTTCTGATGCCCAGAACCTGTTTGGGCCAGGCTGGAGTGATCTGATTTTGATGTGGGACATCCCTAGGTATGTAAATGTGGTGTGAAATCAGTGGCCCAAAGCCATTTAACCCCTCAAAAACACTGGTTACTTATTCAAATCTGTGAAAACTGGGGTTTTGCCCACTTTGATGCCAGTTCTGATGCCCAGAACCTGTTTGGGCCAGGCTGGAGTGATCTGAATTTGATGTGTGGCATCACTAGGTATGTAAATGTGGTGTGAGATCAGTGGCCCAAAGCCATTTAACCCCTCAAAAACACTGGTTACTTATTCAAATCTGTGAAAACTGGCCATTTGCCCACTTTGATGCCAGTTCTTATGCCCAGAACCTGTTTGGGCCAGGCTGGAGTGATCAGAGTTTATGTGGGGCATCCCTCGGTATGTAAATGTGGTGTGAGATCAGTGGCCCAAAGCCATTTAACCCCTCAAAAACACTGGTTACTTATTCAAATCTGTGAAAATTGGCTGTGTGCCCACTTTGATGCCAGTTCTGATGCCCAGAACCTGTTTGGGCCAGGCTAAAGTGATCTGAATTTGATGTGTGGCATCACTAGGTATGTAAATGTGGTGTCAGATCAGTGGCCCAAAGCCATTTAACCCTTCAAAAACACCAGTTACTTATTCAAATCTGTGAAAACTGGGATTTTTACCACGTTGATGCCAGTTCTGATGCCCAGAACCTGTTTGGGCCAGGCTGGAGTGATCTGAGTTTGATGTGTGGCATCACTAGGTATGTAAATGTGGTGTGAGATCAGTGGCCCAAAGCCATTTAACCCCTCAAAAACACTGGTTACTTATTCAAATCTGTGAAAACTGGCCATTTGCCCACTTTGATGCCAGTTCTGATGCCCAGAACCTGTTTGGGCCAGACTGGAGTGATCTGATTTTGATGTGGGACATCCCTAGGTATGTAAATGTGGTGTGAAATCAGTGGCCCAAAGCCATTTAACCCCTCAAAAACACTGGTTACTTATTCAAATCTGTGAAAACTGGGGTTTTGCCCACTTTGATGCCAGTTCTGATGCCCAGAACCTGTTTGGGCCAGGCTGGAGTGATCTGAATTTGATGTGTGGCATCACTAGGTATGTAAATGTGGTGTGAGATCAGTGGCCCAAAGCCATTTAACCCCTCAAAAACACTGGTTACTTATTCAAATCTGTGAAAACTGGCCATTTGCCCACTTTGATGCCAGTTCTTATGCCCAGAACCTGTTTGGGCCAGGCTGGAGTGATCAGAGTTTATGTGGGGCATCCCTCGGTATGTAAATGTGGTGTGAGATCAGTGGCCCAAAGCCATTTAACCCCTCAAAAACACTGGTTACTTATTCAAATCTGTGAAAATTGGCTGTGTGCCCACTTTGATGCCAGTTCTGATGCCCAGAACCTGTTTGGGCCAGGCTGGAGTGATCTGAATTTGATGTGTGGCATCACTAGGTATGTAAATGTGGTGTGAGGTCAGTGGCCCAAAGCCATTTAACCCCTCAAAAACACTGGTTACTTATTCAAATCTGTGAAAAGTGGGTTTTGCCCACTTTGATGCCAGTTCTGATGCCCAGAACCTGTTTGGGCCAGGCTAAAGTGATCTGAATTTGATGTGTGGCATCACTAGGTATGTAAATGTGGTGTCAGATCAGTGGCCCAAAGCCATTTAACCCCTCAAAAACACTGGTTACTTCTTCAAATCTGTGAAAAGTGGGTTTTGCCCACTTTGATGCCAGTTCTGATGCCCAGAACCTGTTTGGGCCAGGCTGGAGTGATCTGAATTTGATGTGTGGCATCACTAGGTATGTAAATGTGGTGTCAGATCAGTGGCCCAAAGCCATTTAACCCCTCAAAAACACTGGTTACTTATTCAAATCTGTGAAAAGTGGGTTTTGCCCACTTTGATGCCAGTTCTGATGCCCAGAACCTGTTTGGGCCAGGCTGGAGTGATCTGAATTTGATGTGTGGCATCACTAGGTATGTAAATGTGGTGTCAGATCAGTGGCCTAAAGCCATTTAACCCCTCAATAACACTGGTTACTTATTCAAATCTGTGAAAAGTGGGTTTTGCCCACTTTGATGCCAGTTCTGATGCCCAGAACCTGTTTGGGCCAGGCTGGAGTGATCTGAATTTTATGTGTGGAATCACTAGGTATGTAAATGTTGTGTGAGATCAGTGGCCCAAAGCCATTTAACCCCTCAAAAACACTGGTTACTTATTCAAATCTGTGAAAACTGGCCATTTGCCCACTTTGATGCCAGTTCTGATGCCCAGAACCTGTTTGGGCCAGACTGGAGTGATCTGATTTTGATGTGGGACATCCCTAGGTATGTAAATGTGGTGTGAAATCAGTGGCCCAAAGCCATTTAACCCCTCAAAAACACTGGTTACTTATTCAAATCTGTGAAAACTGGGGTTTTGCCCACTTTGATGCCAGTTCTGATGCCCAGAACCTGTTTGGGCCAGGCTGGAGTGATCTGAATTTGATGTGTGGCATCACTAGGTATGTAAATGTGGTGTGAGATCAGTGGCCCAAAGCCATTTAACCCCTCAAAAACACTGGTTACTTATTCAAATCTGTGAAAACTGGCCATTTGCCCACTTTGATGCCAGTTCTTATGCCCAGAACCTGTTTGGGCCAGGCTGGAGTGATCAGAGTTTATGTGGGGCATCCCTCGGTATGTAAATGTGGTGTGAGATCAGTGGCCCAAAGCCATTTAACCCCTCAAAAACTCTGGTTACTTATTCAAATCTGTGAAAATTGGCTGTGTGCCCACTTTGATGCCAGTTCTGATGCCCAGAACCTGTTTGGGCCAGGCTGGAGTGATCTGAATTTGATGTGTGGCATCACTAGGTATGTAAATGTGGTGTGAGGTCAGTGGCCCAAAGCCATTTAACCCCTCAAAAACACTGGTTACTTATTCAAATCTGTGAAAAGTGGGTTTTGCCCACTTTGATGCCAGTTCTGATGCCCAGAACCTGTTTGGGCCAGGCTAAAGTGATCTGAATTTGATGTGTGGCATCACTAGGTATGTAAATGTGGTGTCAGATCAGTGGCCCAAAGCCATTTAACCCCTCAAAAACACTGGTTACTTCTTCAAATCTGTGAAAAGTGGGTTTTGCCCACTTTGATGCCAGTTCTGATGCCCAGAACCTGTTTGGGCCAGGCTGGAGTGATCTGAATTTGATGTGTGGCATCACTAGGTATGTAAATGTGGTGTCAGATCAGTGGCCTAAAGCCATTTAACCCCTCAATAACACTGGTTACTTATTCAAATCTGTGAAAAGTGGGTTTTGCCCACTTTGATGCCAGTTCTGATGCCCAGAACCTGTTTGGGCCAGGCTGGAGTGATCTGAATTTGATGTGTGGAATCACTAGGTATGTAAATGTTGTGTGAGATCAGTGGCCCAAAGCCATTTAACCCCTCAAAAACACCAGTTACTTATTCAAATCTGTGAAAAGTGGGTTTTGCCCACTTTGATGCCAGTTCTGATGCCCAGAACCTGTTTGGGCCAGGCTGGAGTGATCTGAATTTGATGTGTGGCATCACTAGGTATGTAAATGTGGTGTGAGATCAGTGGCCCAAAGCCATTTAACCCCTCAAAAACACTGGTTACTTATTCAAATCTGTGAAAACTGGGATTTTTACCACTTTGATGCCAGTTCTGATGCCCAGAACCTGTTTGGGCCAGGCTGGAGTGATCTGAATTTTATGTGTGTCATCACTAGGTATGTAAATGTGGTGTGAGGTCAGTGGCCCAAAGCCATTTAACCCTCAAAAACACTGGTTACTTATTCAAATCTGTGAAAACTGGGGTTTTGCCCACTTTGATGCCAGTTCTGATGCCCAGAACCTGTTTGGGCCAGGCTGGAGGGATCTGAATTTGATATGGGGCATCACTAGGTATGTAAATGTGGTGTCAGATCAGTGGCCCAAAGCCATTTAACCCCTCAAAAACACTGGTTACTTTTTCAAATCTGTGAAAAGTGGGTTTTGCCCACTTTGATGCCAGTTCTGATGCCCAGAACCTGTTTGGGCCAGGCTGGAGTGATCTGAATTTGATGTGTGGCATCACTAGGTATGTAATTGTGGTGTCAAATCAGTGGCCCAAAGCCATTTAACCCCTCAAAAACACTGGTTACTTATTCAAATCTGTGAAAAGTGGGTTTTGCCCACTTTGATGCCAGTTCTGATGCCCAGAACCTGTTTGGGCCAGGCTAAAGTGATCTGAATTTGATGTGTGGCATCACTAGGTATGTAAATGTGGTGTCAGATCAGTGGCCCAAAGCCATTTAACCCTTCAAAAACACCAGTTACTTATTCAAATCTGTGAAAACTGGGATTTTTACCACGTTGATGCCAGTTCTGATGCCCAGAACCTGTTTGGGCCAGGCTGGAGTGATCTGAATTTGATGTGTGGCATCACTAGGTATGTAAATGTGGTGTGAGATCAGTGGCCCAAAGCCATTTAACCCCTCAAAAACACTGGTTACTTATTCAAATCTGTGAAAACTGGCCATTTGCCCACTTTGATGCCAGTTCTGATGCCCAGAACCTGTTTGGGCCAGGCTGGAGTGATCTGATTTTGATGTGGGACATCCCTAGGTATGTAAATGTGGTGTGAAATCAGTGGCCCAAAGCCATTTAACCCTTCAAAAACACTGGTTACTTATTCAAATCTGTGAAAACTGGGGTTTTGCCCACTTTGATGCCAGTTCTGATGCCCAGAACCTGTTTGGGCCAGGCTGGAATGATCTGAATTTGATGTGTGGCATCACTAGGTATGTAAATGTGGTGTCAGATCAGTGGCCCAAAGCCATTTAACCCCTCAAAAACACTGGTTACTTATTCAAATCTGTGAAAAGTGGGTTTTGCCCACTTTGATGCCAGTTCTGATGCCCAGAACCTGTTTGGGCCAGGCTGGAGTGATCTGAATTTGATGTGTGGCATCACTAGGTATGTAAATGTGGTGTGAGATCAGTGGCCCAAAGCCATTTAACCCCTCAAAAACACTGGTTACTTATTCAAATCTGTGAAAACTGGCCATTTGCCCACTTTGATGCCAGTTCTGATGCCCAGAACCTGTTTGGGCCAGGCTGGAGTGATCTGAGTTTGATGTGGGGCATCCCTAGGTATGTAAATGTGGTGTGAGATCAGTGGCCCAAAGCCATTTAACCCCGCAAAAACACTGGTTACTTATTCAAATCTGTGAAAATTGGCTGTGTGCCCACTTTGATGCCAGTTTTGATGCCCAGTACCCCTTTGGGCCAGGCTGGAGACACTTGAGTTTGATTAGGGGCATCACTAGATAGGTAATTGTCGTGTTAGATCAGTGGCCCAAAGCCATTTAACCCTTTCACTAACATACTTTGGTGCCCACTTTGATGCCCATTTTTTTGCCAGTTTTATAATTTTCGCAGCTGGTTTTGAGTGTATGTATATTAGGGCTCATCGGTGCATTGTATTTTATTATTGTCATGTGTCATTTTTGTTGATAAATGCATAAAAAACTGAAAAAACTAAATTGCCGAATAAGAAACTGACGAATAAGAAACCAACTTCAGCCCCGAATAAGAAACTGGACGAATAAGAAACCAACTTCAGCATCGTTGTGATTTCCCCCTCCATATGCACCAGTGGAACATATCACAATTCAGCAGCTATCTGCCAAAGCAGTGTTCCTAGTGGCAGTGAAAACCACAAAATGGGTAAGAGACAGTCGAGCCTTTCTACAAAGGATCCCTGTCTTCATATTATGGAAGACTGTATAGTCCTTAAGGTGATGTTACACATAGCGACGCAGCAGCGATCACGACCAGTGATCTGACCTTATCAGGGTCGCTGCAGCGTCGTTACATGGTCGCTAGTGAGCTGTCACACAGGCAGATCTCACCAGCGACCAGTGACCAGTCCCCAGCCAGCAGCGACGCGTGGAAGCGTAACTAAGGTAAATATAGGGTAACCAAGGAAAGCACTTCTCTTGGTTACCCAATATTTACCTTAGTTACTAGCATCCGCCGCTCTCACGCTGCCAGTGCCGGCTCCCTGTTCCCTGCACTCCTAGCCAGAGTACACATCGGGTTAATTACCCGATGTGTACTCCCAGCTACGTGTGCAGGGAGCCAGCACTGGCAGCCTGAGAGCGGCAGTGCTAGTAACTAATGTAAATATCGGGTAACCAAGGAAAGGGCTTCTTGGTTACCCGATGTTTACCGTGGTTACAGCTTACCACAGGCTGCCAGACGCCGGCTCCCTGCTCGCTTCAGTTTGTCGCTCTCTCGCTGTCACACACACAGCGATGTGTGCTTCACAGCTGGAGAGCAACGTCCAAAAAATGAAGCAGGACATTCAGCAACGACCGGCGACCTCACAGCAGGGGCCAGGTCGTTGCTGGATGTCACACACAGCGACGGGACGTCACAGAAAATGGTGACTTAGCAGTGACGTCGTTGTCGTCATCGCTGTGTGTGACACCACCTTTAGGCTAGATCCAGCATTTTGGCCCAAAGTAGTCTCGGCTTAATTTTTGGAGGATATTTATTTTTATTCCTCTTTATGTTGCTATTTTTATACAATTACTTACAACAAAGAAAGGCAGCAGTTTCAAACCGCCCAGGCCAAAAACTAATACTCTAGCAGGATGCAGCTAAACCCCCACTAAGTGGAGGCATCACAGGTGCAGGAAGAGCAAATCATACACTTCCAAAACCTGGAGGGGGCGATTGCTGAATGGTAAAACTGCCAATCCCCTCACTGGCTTCCCATCGCCCAACGACTCCAGTTCAAAACATTAACCATGACATACAAAGCCATTGACAACCTGTCTCCTCCTTACATCTGTGACCTAGTCTCCCGGTACCTACCTGCACGCAACCTCCGATCCTCACAAAATCTCCTCTACTCGTCTCTTATCTCCTCTTCCCACAATTGCGCACAATATTTCTCCCGTGCCTCTCCCCTACTCTGGAATGCTCTACCTCAGCATATCAGACTCTCCCCTACCATGGAAAGCTTCAAGAGGAACCTAAAGACCCATCTCTTCCAACAAGTCTACAACCTACAATAACCCTCAGTCCAGTACACCACTGCGCAACCAGCTCTGTCCTCACCTATTGTACCATCACCCATTCCCTGTAGACTGTGAGTTCTCTCGGGCAGGGTCCTCTCTCCTCCGATACCAGTCTGTTATGTACTGTTAATGATTGTTGTACATATACCCTCTTTCACTTGTAAAGCGCCATGGAATAAATGGCGCTATAATAATAACACTGATGGCTTGTATAGAGCACTGTTCATACATGCAGATGCACAAACAGAAGCCCGCAGCCTATTAGGCGACGCCCATACTATTAGATCAGGAAGGCTGCCAAGCTGTACTCTATCTCTGCACTATACAGGGACAGGACTCTAATATGCAAGGCCTAACAAAGGGGCCTGGCTGCATCCTGTACAAAAAAATGAGGTTTTAGTTGGTATTAAGGCCGTAATACGGAAGCCTACAATGCCTACTATGGAAGCCTCATCACGGGACCTCATGTTTGTAGGTCCCTACACTATATATAAAAATAGGTACATAAAGAGGAATAAATATATATAATATAAATATATAGAGCAGATTTGTAGAGCTGCCATCTGCTCAGGTCCAAATACGTTTTGTAGGCACTACACAAGACAAACTAGATGTCTTGTCCAGCCACCAGACCTCCTATGGCAGGAAAGTCCTTCAGGCAGTTATCCCACCCTAGTATAGATTTATTAGGTATTCTCCTGTAGTGCTGTCATAGGGCAACCTGGAAAATAGGAATTACCACTTATCGGTAATGTTTCCAGGAGCCCATCATGACAGCACCCGTGTGGTTCTCCCTAATGCTGCTTTTTTAATTAATTATTATTATTATTATTATGCTGATATGAAGATAAACATTTGTATGAAGAAGATAAAGAATAAAATTTTGTTGTACCCGTCCTGGTGTAGTACTTGGAAAGTCCTAGGAGGAGGTTGGGGTGGGAGGGGCTTTTAACATTTTGTGTTTTTCCTGTCCCTGTAGAGGTCAGAGGACAACTCCTGTGGTGCTGTCATGATGGGCTTCTGGAAACCTCATTACAAGTAGGTTGCAATTCCTATTTTCTTTTTTTTTCCCTCCCAAAACACTGATATGAGGGAACAGAAACTGGCTCATTTGAAAGGACAAATCTGGTTCATCCTTGTGGTTGTACATACAAACATGTAATTTGCTCTTCTCGGTAACCTGTAGTTATGAATGTGTAGCCTTGATCTTTTGCAACACATTTTTAATTGTGATGGGCGTACCCAAAGTGTAAAGTTCGGGGTCTGTACCAGACACCTAGTGTTCATGTATGGGCCCTGTACAGTGACTGTGTTACTTTTTGGGTTTATCCACCCAGATAATGATAACATTTAAAAGAAAATTTAAGAATAAAGCAATACTGACCTTCCCCGGGGCTGTAAAACTGCTTCTGGGTCTGTTCATTAACTCTCATACATATTCACTACTTCTACCACCCACAGTCAGTCCTGGTGTCTGTGATTAGTTGCAGTCAGACTCCGCCCTCACTGTGTGACAGCATCTGTGATTGGTTGGAATCACATACACTGTCTACATTCCTAGAGTGGTGTAAAAAAAACAAAATGGCGCGGGTCTCCATATATTGATAGCCAGTGCAGAGAAAGCATATCTCTGCAGCCCCCAGCCATGAGCTTAACATGGCTGTGTATCAATAAGAGAGACCATATGCAGGTTTTTTTTTTTATTATTTAAATGATTTCTGAGAAATCAATTTTTATTAGCATTTTTGCAACAAAGAACAGTTACAGAAAATAAAGAAATAGATAGTTATTCAAGTAACAACAATTACCCAGCCACCTTCTACATTAAACAATCAATCCAGTAACACAGGTAAATAATCACATCAGTTTACATTAATATATCAAATCGAAATAATAGTACAAACTGGCATGTGCTTGTGTCCCCTCCCCCTCCCCAATTGATGCCCAGCCATAATAAAGCAGACAGCTGGGGCTGGTATTCTTAGGCTGGGGAGGTGCGTTAAGGCTCCCCCCAGCCTAAAATTGCAGGCTCCCAGAATTGTCGCATCCATTAGATTCCGGCGCTTTACCCAGGTCATCCTGATCGTGTTGGCAATCTGGGTTATATAAGGGTTTAATCACAGCTCCCAGCTCCCACTAAGCCCTAGATTAGTAATGGGAGGGGTCTATGAGACCCCTCTTCATCACTAATCTTTAAGTGAAAAACAATTAACAGAAGCACCAAAAAAATCCTTTATTTGAAATACAATACAAAAAAATCCCCCTCTTTTTCCAATTTATTAACCCCAAAAACACCCCAGTGCAGGTCTGACGTAATCCCGGCTCTGCTACATACTGAATGTGCAGTACACGGAACTTTAGAAAACATGACTGCCCAGTTCTTTTTATCAGTATTTACAACTCTGTCTGTCATGCTTACGAGACACAAGTACGCCATGCGTAGATTAGTATAGAACGGAATTACTGTCTTTCGGACCTGCTGACATCTGATTGCTCACACGGTGTTATCTATACACAGCACTGCTGCCAGGATACCTTGACAAATTCCCTATGCAAGCAAGAGGATAGTGGGAAAGTGACTTGGGCCCTATGACAGATGAACAGTGGGATGAGATCCTGACTCAAACTCCAAGCCTGGCTGTGTCTGAAAACCGACGACTATCGCAGTTATTTTTACTACACAGAGTATACAGGACACTAAAGGGGGCTTTACACGCTACGATATCGTTAATGTTTGGTCGCCGGGGTCAAGTTGTTAGTGACGCACATCCGGCGTCATTAACGATATCGCAACGTGTAATACTTACCAGCGACCTTAGGCGACCTCAAAAATGGTGAAAATCGTTCACCATGGAGAGGTCGTCCCAAAGTCAAAAATCGGTAAGGGTTGTTTAGCGTCGTGGTTCATCGCTCATGCGGCAGCACACATCGCTATGTGTGACACCGCAGGAGCGAGGAACGCCTCCTTACCTGCCGCCGGCCACAATGAGGAAGGAAGGAGGTGGGCAGGATGTTACGTCCTACTCATCTCCGCCCTTCCGCTTTGATTGGCCGGCCGCTTAGTGACGTTGCAGTGACGTCGCTGTGATGCCGAACGTCCCTCCCCCTTGAAGGAGGGATTGTTCGGCAGTCACAGCGACGCTGCCGACCAGGTAAGTATGTGTGACGCTGCGTAGCGATAATGTTCGCTACGGCAGAGATCACAAACAATTGCATGCGCGACGGGGACGGGTACTTACACGGTCGCTATCGCTAGAAATTGCTAGCGATATCGCTACCGTGTAAAGCCCCCTTTAGTCTACTGCACAAGATGGGGATCTGGACAGATGTTTGTCCTAGATGCGGGCGGGAGAATGATAATCTGCACATGCACATGATGTGGTCTTGTGGGAATGTTGAATACTGGAGGGCAGTATAAGACTTAGTGGCACAAGTTTTTCAAAATACGACTGCAACCAATGCCTATCATGTGTATTCTTGGATGTCTGGAGGGGGGGTGTAGATTTGAGCTCACCAGCGCCGGCCGGCATCACACGACTACTATATCAGGCTAGGAAGCTGTTGGCCTACCACTGGCTGGATTCGGCTCCTCCGGCCATCGGGGAGCTTGGGGAGAGAGTTAACACTATATGTCGGTTTGAGAGGGGGGTGTATCTTAAAAGAAATGCACCTAAAAAATTCTACAAGATTTGGGGAATGTGGCTGGATACTCCGGGTCTTCCCTCCCTGGCACTGCTGGAGGATAGCATGGGGGACCAGGTCCTTCTCCTTATTACCGGTTAATTAACTTTTGGGCTAGGATGTTCTTTTGTATAGTCCCGATACATGTGTGGCGGTTGGGGATTATGGGACGTAGTTAGGTTAAGAGGCGTACGCCAAAATTAATCATCGAAATTGTGACATGTATTGATAATGGGTGTGGCCTGCGGGTGCACTCTTTGTTTGTGTTTATTTGAATGTAATTTTTCAATGTTAATTTGATGACTGGAAGCGGTCTTATTCCTTTTCCCGAATTGTTCTTCCAGGGGAAGGGACTGTTATATACAGTACAGACCAAAAATTTGGATGCACCTTCTCATTCAAAGAGTTTTCTTTATTTTCATGACTCTGAAAATTGTAGATTCACATTGAAGGCATCAAAACTATGAATTAACACATGTGGCATGAAATACGTAACAAAAAAGTGTGAAACAACTGAAAATATGTCTTATAGTCTAGGTTCTTCAAAGTAGCCACCTTTTGCTTTGATTACTACTTTGCACACTCTTGGCATTCTTTTGATTTAGCTTCAAGAGGTAGTCACTGGAAATGGTTTTCACTTCACAGGTGAGCACTGTCAGGGTTAATAAGTGGGATTTCTTGCCTTATAAATGGGGTTGGGACCATCAGTTGTACAGAAGTCTGGTGGATACACAGCTGATAGTCCTACTGACTATTGACTGTTAGCTGCTTTTTTCTTGCCATAATACAAATTCTAAGTAAAGAAAAACGAGTGGCCATCATTACTTTAAGAAATGAAGGTCAGTCAGTCCGAAAAATTGGGAAAACTTTGAAAGTGTCCCCAAGTGCAGTGGCAAAAACCATCAAACGCTACAAAGAAACTGGCTCACATGAGGACCACCCCACGAAAGGAAGACCAAGAGTCACCTCTGCTGCGGAGGATAAGTTTATCCGAGTCACCAGCCTCAGAAATCGCAGGTTAACAGCAGCTCAGATTAAAGACCAGGTCAATGCCACACAGAGTTCTAGCAGCAGACACATCTCTAGAACAACTGTTAAGAGGAGACTGTGCAGCAGGCCTTCATGGTAAAATATCTGATAGGAATCCACTGCTAAGGACAGGCAATAATAGCAAAAACTGTGGAAAGAAAGCGCACATAGGGTTTTAACCGATAGAGATAGGTGCAGGGAATAGGACAGGTACTCACCTGCTTCAGTTGTGACAGGCACAACTCCTTGTCAGCACGGAAAATGGTAAATGAATACAAAAGTGGTCAGCTGCAGCCGATATTGCAACAGGATGGGGGATGATCAAAAGAAATCGGGTTAAATGCTGCGCTAAAAACCACAATCCAAATATATATCGTGAATTCCTTTTCTTTATTTTCACAGGTCTACGCGTTTCAAAGGCATCTCCGCCTTCTTCATCAGGACAAAAGTCAGAAAAGAACAGCATGCTGTTCTTTTCTGACTTTTGTCCTGATGAAGAAGGCAGAGATGCCTTTGAAACGCGTAGACCTGTGAAAATAAACAAAAGGAATTCACGATATATCTTTGGATTGTGGTTTTTAGCGCAGCATTTAACCCGATTTTTTTTGATCATCCCCCAAGGACAGGCAATAAGCAGAAGAGACTTATGTGGGCTAAAGAACACAAGGAATGGACATTAGACCAGTGGAAATCTGTGCTTTGGTCTGATGAGTCCAAATTTGAGATCTTTGGATCCAACCACCGTGTCTTTGTGCGACGCAGAAAAGGTGAACGGATGGACTCTACATGCCTGGTTCCCACCATGAAGCATGGAGGAGGAGGTGTGATGGCATGGGGGGTGCTTTGCTAGTGACACTGTTGAGGATTTATTCAAAATTGAAGGCATACTAAACCAGCATGGCTACCACAGCATCTTGCAGCGGCATGCTATTCCATCCGGTTTGCGTGTAGTTGGATCATCATTTATTTTTCAACAGGACAATGACCCCAAACACACCTCCAGGCTGTGTAAGGGCTATTTGACTAAGAAGGAGATTGATGGGGTGCTACGCCAGATGACCTGGCCTCCACAGTCACCAGACCTGAACCCAATCGAGATGGTTTGGGGGTGAGCTGGACCGCAGAGTGAAAGCAAAAGGGACAACAAGTGCTAAGCATCTCTGGGAACTCTTTCAAGACTGTTGGAAGACCATTTCCGGTGACTACCTCTTGAAGCTAATCAAGAGAATGCCAAGAGTGTGCAAAGCAGTAATCAAAGCAAAAGGTGGCTACTTTGAAGAACCTAGAATATAACACATATTTCTCTATCGTTTCATTGGGGGACACAAGACCATGGGTTATGCTGCTGTCACTAGGAGGCTGACACTAAGTAAACACAAAAAGTTAGCTCCTCCCTAGCAGTATACACCCCGAGCCGGAGGCGGACTCAGATCAGTTTTTTGCTTAGTGTCGTAGGAGGCTGACGTGGGCCGTCTCGGCCCCCCTCAGCCATTTGTTTTTTGCGCTTTTTTCCTTTATTTCGGCGCCGCTCATCGCTCTCATACATGTCTTCTTTTTTTCTGCAGGTATTCTCTTCACTCATCCTCCGCAGCCCTGTGGGTACCACTCCCCAGGGTCGCAGGGCCTTGAGATTTCGGGCCCTCTCCCCCGTCCATCCTCGTGGTACCACTCCCGGGTTTGCACGTGTGGGCAGATCCTCGTGGGCACCCCTGATTCGCCCTGCGGTATCACCCCAATGGACGTACAGTGGCATACAGCAGGGTCGGGACCTCCGCAGCGCGTTTGTAATCCGATGGGGCCCTCACCGCTGCCTTCTCCTGCAGGGGGGCTCCTTACCCTCATCCTGATGTCCACTTCCCTGCCTCAGCACGCTGCTCCCCCGGAGCCCGCAGTCTTCCAGGACGAGGGCACTGTACACAGGCAGGGGCAGAGCGTCCTGCCTGCTCCGCATCCATCGCTGGGCCCGGCGGCGCCGAGATCAGGTAGGACCGACCTCTCCTACCCTCTTCCCCTGGCTGCTCCAAAATTTAGGCCCCGGTCTCGGCCTAGTCGCTCCTGCGTCCTAGCCACGCCCCCCCGCTGCAGCGCAATTGGCCGCCGATCGTCAGGCCCAGTCTCCTCCCACCGCTCAGCCTCCTGGCTTATGGTGGGGGCTGTGGATACTCCGGTTTTTCGCGCCTGAACGCTGCTCCTCCCCCAGCCTCCTCCAGCGTCCCCTCGCCATTTTAGCCTGTTCCTGGTCCCCTGAGGCTGCAGCGCGCTGGCGTTCTCTCTCTCTCTCTGGCCAGCTCACTCCTGGACTCCCTCTTCTGGACTGGTGGGCAGCACACAGGACCTGGGTAAGCTCTGCTCCTAAGGAGTAGCCCTCACTAGGTAGCGTTCACTTAGTTTAGGGATGGGTTAACCCTCTCCTGTCTCCTTCCTAGCAGCCACCAGGGAGAGTACCTTTTTCACCATGCCTAATACTAAGTCCACCCGACCCAAGCAGGCCCCTTTTGCCTTATTTTTTGCATGCTCATCCTGCAAAACCAAATTTACCCAAGGCCAGGACGCCCCTCTATGCTCCGACTGTTCTGCAGACTCGCAGCCTCCGCAGGACTCCTCGGCCGACGCTTCTGATACTGCAGCCGCCGCAGTGCCAGATGTTACAGGGCCCTGCGTCCCGCCCCCCCACGACTGGCTAGCGTCCCTGTCCCAGTCCGTAGATTCTCTCTCTGAGGCTTCTCGGACCATTGCGCAAGCACTGCGCCTGCTGCCGCCGCTCGCCCAGACTCCCACAGACCCGACGCAATCGCCTCCGGAGCAGGTGAGCCCCGTCGCAGGGACCTCCTCGGCTGCTCAGAAGCGGACCCGCCAGGTCTCGTCTTCAGCCTCTTCCCAGGTTTCACCTTCATCCCCAGGTCCAGACTATCATTCCTCCCGGGAGTCTTCTGACTGCTCCGATGATGATTCAGATGCAGCACCCCTGCTGGACTCAGAGCAGGCGGCTGATGTTCGGCGCATGGTGAATAGCCTGGTAGAAGCAGTAAACCAGACCCTAAAGGTACAGGTGAACCCCGTCTCCTCCCAGAGCACCCAGGTCTTGTTTAAGCGGATGAAGCGGGCCCAGAGCGCATTCAGCGGACATCCAGAATTCGCTCAGTTACTGCGCAACCACAGGCAACAGCCGGACAAGGTATTTACCAGCGGTAAGTCCATTGATTTGCATTATCCCTTTGCCGAAGGTCTTCGAAAGGAATGGGCAGGCTCCCCTGTGGTCGACCCCCCAATCTCCCGCCTGTCTTCTCACACAGTCCTTCCACTCACTAATGGTACGTCTCTCAAGGACCCCACGGACCGTACTATTGACAGGTTGGCCCGTTCCGCCTTCGAGGCAGCGGGCACATCCCTCTCACCGGCCTTTGCCTCGGTTTGGGTTGCGAAGGCACTGATGTCCTGGGCGGACACACTACGCTGTGGACTCCACGCCATTTCTGCCAATCCGGATCTGGTCCACATCTCCTCGCAGATTTCTCTCGCGGGTGAGTACCTGCTCAACGCAGCCCTGGCATCTACCAATTGCGCAGCCCAGGCCTCCAGCAACAATGTGGCCATCCGTCGAGCCCTCTGGCTCCGGTCCTGGAACGCGGATGCGGCCTCTAAGAAGTCACTGACTTCCCTGCCCTTCCTGGGGGAACGTCTTTTCGGAGATAAGCTGGACCACTTGATCTCCGAGGCGACGGGAGGAAAGAGTACATCCCTCCCCCAATTTCGCCCCAAGCGCATCCAGAATCGGCGCCCCACCGCTCGTTTCCGGCCCTTTCGCAGCTTCAACTCCCCTCCCCAGCCTCGAAAAAGCCGCTCTCCTCCAAGAGACAGGACGACCCCGTCATTCAAGACGAATCCCACCTGGCGTTCACGTCCCCGCCAGTCCATGAAGTCCTCTTCCGGTTACCGTCGACGCTCCTTCAAGTGACTCGCGGTCGGCGCGCAACAGCGCCAGACTCGTGGGAGGGCGTCTGTCTCGTTTACAGCATGTGTGGATCCCCCTGACCGCGGATGCCTGGGTCAGAGAGATCATCGTCTCAGGCTACAAAATAGAATTCGATTCAAAGCCACCGAGACGATTTTCCTATGTCGCCCTCCCGAGTCTCCCGCGCGGGCTCGCGCGTTCTTTCACTCCATAGACTCCCTCCTCCAAGCCGGAGTCGTGGTACCAGTCCCTCCCGCAGAACGTTTCAAGGGGTTCTATTCCAACCTTTTCGTGGTCCCCAAGAAGGACGGCTCTGTCCGCCCCGTCCTCGACCTAAAGCTTCTAAACAGGACGGTGAGGCCTCGGCCGTTTCGAATGGAGTCACTCCGCTCCGTGATCGCGTCCATGGAGGTCGGCGAATTCCTGGCATCGCTGGATATTCAAGACGCCTATCTTCACGTCCCTATAGCCACCTCTCACCAACAGTTCCTCCGCTTTGCGATAGCAGAGGATCACTTCCAGTTCACGGCTCTTCCTTTCGGCCTCGCATCCGCCCCCAGAGTGTTTACGAAGATCATGGTGTCTGCCATGTCCGTCCTACATTCCAGGGGTGTTATGGTCATTCCGTACTTGGACGATATGTTGATCAAAGGTTCTTCTTTCGAGGACTGTCGTCTTGGGGTTCAGGTCACGATCGACACCCTTTCACGGTTAGGGTGGCTGATCAATTGGAAGAAGTCCTCTCTGACCCCGGCCCGATGGATCACCTTTTTAGGCATGGTATTCAATACCACCCAAGGGCAAGTTTTCCTCACACAGGAGAAGATGTCCTCCCTGCAACGAGGCCTCCGCGTTCTCCGACGTCAGCACCAAGTTTCCATCAGGTTCAGCATGCGAGTCCTCGGTTGTATGGTGGCGGCGATGGAAGCGGTACCCTTTGCACAGTTCCACCTCCGGCCTCTCCAGCTGGCCTTGCTGAGGAAGTGGGACAGATCTCCCTTTTCTCTGGACCGCAAGTTTCATCTTTCGCCGGAGACCCGCCACTCACTTTGTTGGTGGATCAATCAACGCAACCTCGCGACAGGAAGGTCATTCCTCCCGCTCCACTGGAAGATAGTGACCACCGACGCCAGTCTCCAGGGCTGGGGGGCAGTGTTCCGGCATCACACAGCGCAAGGCCGATGGACACCGCGGGAGAGTTGTCTCCTGATCAACATTCTGGAGATAAGAGCCATCCGGCTAGGCTTGCAGCAGTTTCGGCACCTAGTACAGGGTTGCCCGGTCAGGATCCAGTCGGACAATGCCACGGCGGTGGCGTACATCAACCACCAAGGAGGCACAAGAAGTGTCGGGGCGATGCGAGAAGTCAAGAAGATTTTGCACTGGGCCGAGTGTCATCACTCCCTGATCTCAGCGGTACACATCCCAAGCGTGGACAATTGGGCGACGGACTTCCTCAGCAGGGAAGGCCTCGCCTCCGGCGAATGGTCCCTCAACCAGGAAGTCTTCAACCAGATCTGCGACAGATGGGGAGTTCCGGATGTGGACCTAATGGCCTCCCGGTTCAACTGTCAGGTTCCGCAATTTGTAGCGCGGTGCCGCGACCGCTTGGCATTAGGAGTCGATGCCCTCACCCTGTCATGGAGCCAGTTCAGTCTCCCGTACATCTTCCCTCCGCTCCCTCTGATCCCGAGGGTCCTCAAGAAGATCAAGGCAGAAGGAATTCCAGTTATTCTGGTGGCTCTGGACTGGCCCAGGCGAGCATGGTTCGCGGAACTCACTCAGCTCCTCGCAGACGCTCCGTGGCGCCTTCCAGACCGTCCCGATCTTCTGCAGCAGGGACCTCTTTTCCATCAGAACTCAAGGGTCCTAAATTTGATGGCCTGGCTATTGAATTCTGGGTTCTAGCTCAGGCTGGTTTTTCTTCAAGGGTGATACAGACAATGATTAGGGCCAGGAAGCCATCTTCATCAAAAATATATTACCACACGTGGAAAGTCTTATTCAGGTGGTGTGAAGAACACAGCATTTCTTCTCCTCTCGCCTTCTCCCTTCCTTCCTTATTGGCATTCTTGCAGTCAGGCCTAGATGCGGGTCTCTCGCTCGCCACACTAAAGGGCCAGGTATCGGCTTTGTCAATCCTGTTTCAGAAGCCACTGGCCTCTCGCCCACAGGTTAAGACCTTCATCCAGGGAGTTGCCCACCTGGCCCCGCCGTATCGTCGGCCTCTAGAACCGTGGGACCTTAATCTTGTCCTAGGGTCACTTCAGGGTCCTCCCTTCAAGCCCTTGCGGGATTCTTCCCTTTCTCACCTGTCTTGGAAGGTGGTGTTCCTCGTTGCTATCACTTCTATTCGAAGGACGTCAGAGCTGGCAGCTCTCTCTTGTCGTGCCCCCTTTTTGGTTTTTCACCAGGACAAAGCGGTTCTCCGGCCAGATCCCTCCTTTCTCCCAAAGGTGGTCTCCCCGTTCCATCTAAACGAAGAAATTGTCCTTCCATCCTTCTGTCCTGGCCCCTCTCACAGCTTGGAGAGGTCCTTGCACACCCTGGACCTGGTGCGCGCCCTCAGAATTTACATCTCCAGGACCGCGCCGTTCCGTAAGTCGGATGGTCTGTTTGTCCTTCCTTCTGGTCCCAAGAGGGGTAAATCGGCATCCAAAGCCACAATTGCCAGATGGATCCGTTCCGCCATATCTGAGGCCTATCGGATTCGGGACAAGTCTCCGCCGCGGGGGGTAAGGGCGCACTCTACCCGGGCAGTGGGAGCCTCTTGGGCGATTAGGCATCAGGCGTCGGCCGACCAGGTCTGCAAGGCCGCCACCTGGTCTAGCCTGCATACCTTTACTAGGTTCTACCATGTTCACACCCAAGCATCGGCAGATGCTAGTTTTGGGAGAAAGGTCTTGCAGGCGGCAGTTGCACACCTGTAATAGGGTGACAGCATTCAATTATGGTACAAGCCCGCCGAGGGAGGTCGTTTTTTTCTTCCTATCTGCGGTGCTTATGTATTCCCACCCAGGGACTGCTTTTGGACGTCCCATGGTCCTGTGTCCCCCAATGAAACGATAGAGAAAGTAGGATTTTTGTGTACTCACCGTAAAATCTCTTTCTCTGAGTCTTCATTGGGGGACACAGCACCCGCCCTGCTTGTTTTTTGGTTGTTTAATTGCATTTGCCTGCCATTTTCAGCGGTCTTATGTTCATAGACCACTTGTTCGCACGGCTGCATTATTTTAGTTATAACTTTGTTTTATGTATGGTGATTCTGGTACTCCTCCTACTGCTTGTGCACCAAACTGATCTGAGTCCGCCTCCGGCTCGGGGTGTATACTGCTAGGGAGGAGCTAACTTTTTGTGTTTACTTAGTGTCAGCCTCCTAGTGACAGCAGCATAACCCATGGTCCTGTGTCCCCCAATGAAGACTCAGAGAAAGAGATTTTACGGTGAGTACACAAAAATCCTACTTTTCAGTTGTTTCACACTTTTTTGTTAAGTATTTCATGCCACATGTATTAATTCATAGTTTTGAGGTCTTCAATGTGAATCTACAGTTTTCAGAGTCATGAAAATAAAGAAAACTCTTTGAATGAGGTGTGTCCAAACTTTTGGTCTGTACTGTATATCATGTGGTTTTTCTTTTTAATAATAAAAATTAACCTGATTAAAAAAAAAAAAAGAAAACATGACTGCCCGCTGTGGCTTCAGGCAGACACCGACCGAGCCACAGCTTTGAGCTGTGACGTCAGTTTACCTGCGGTCATAGCTGGAGATTCCCAGGGTACCCCACCTGTGACCGCAGGTAAACTCTCCTCAGGTGAACTCACGGAGTTCAATGAGACCTGCATCTCCTGGCAGAAAACCATTTTTTTATTTTTTTTGCCAAGAGATACAGATTTGCTGTTGAAATTTACTCTCCAAATTCCTGCACTGCATCTCCTGGCCAAAAAAGGCATCAAAACGTGATGTAGTTTTTTGGGTTTTTTTGCCAGAAGATGTAGGTTTGGTGCAGGAATATGGTGTTTAAATTCCAGTACAAATCTGCATCTCCTGATAGAGAACAGCACAAAAACCGTGGTTTTGACACAGTTTCGATGTGGTTTTCTGGCAGGAGATGCAAATTTGGTGCAGGCAGGGCCGGATTAAGGTTGGTGGGGGCCCCTGGGCAGAAAATCTGGTGGGGGCCCCATAACGTTAACATTTTTAGCTATAACAGTAGAGCGCAAACCGTAGCATTTAGATATAAATCCAATGAACATTTATCTTATCCTGTTCTGCCACATTCAGATTTCCAGTACTACAATACAGACACAGTCCAGGATCACTCACATCCGTCACTTATACACACAAAGTAGAGTTAGGCTATGTGCGCACGATGCGTTTGTCTCTGCAGAAATTTCTGCAGCAATTTGAACAGCACACGTGCGCTTCAAATCGCTACAGAAAGAGTCTGTAATGAAAAGCCAATTTCATGCGCTCTGAGTGCAGCCCCTCCCATAGACAGAGCAGGGGCTGCATCCAAAGCACATGAAAGAAGTGACACGTCACTTCTTAGAACGCGCGCTTCAGGCAGCAGCCGAATCGCTACACTCTAATACACCACGTGCGCACGGCTCCTGCATAATCTTCATAGATTGTGCTGGGGACGCAGGACGCATGCAGTTACGCTGCGGTGCAGATCGCAGCGTAACTGCATGCAAATACGCAACGTGCGTACAGAACCTTACTCACATATTTTTTATTGATCCCAATGTTAAGGCAGCCAGGGCCGGCTTCTGGTTTTTGTGGCCTCCGGGTGAAAGAGTCTCAGTGGACCCCATCCACACACAGACATGCACACACACATACAGGCATACGTATATATACATGTTTGAAGACAAATTCAGAAAAATACATATAAACAGACAAATATATGCACAGTCATATACACTGACATACATGCAGACACAGACGCATTAGGGCTCGTGCGCACGTTGGGTAATTCCATGCATTTATGCTGCGTATAGCACTGCAGTGTAAATGCATGCGTCCTGCGTCCCCTATACAAGCTATGTAGATTGTGCATGATACGTGCGCACGTTGCTTTTATGAACGCAGCGATTTGGGTGCTAAAATGTTGACCCAAATCTGTTAGTTCATAAAAGGAGCATGTCAATTATTCTGTGCGCTATGGATGCAGCTCCCACTCTGTCTATGGTGGGGGAAGCAGCCAGAGCGCATGAAATCGGCTTTTTTTGTAAAGAAAAACTGCATCCATTATGCAGTGTTTCTGCAGCGATTTGACGCACACATGTGCTGTCAAATCGCTGCAGAATATTCAGTAGTTACGTGCGCATGAGCCCTTACAGGTATTAATATGGGGAAATCGCCAGCAGCCTCAGTCACCTCTCCCGCTTGTTTCCCTCCAGCTCCTTTAGGACATGTGGCTGTGTTTCACGATGGCTGTCACTAACAGACATGACTGCACTGCTGTATCTACATCACAGGAGGGGCTGGGGGCTACAATATATACATTACAGGAGGGGCAGGGGGTATAGACATTACTGGAGTGGCAAACAGCTCTGGTGGTGTACTCATTACTGGGATGGGTGACATAGCGCTCTGGGGGACCCATATGGTTCTGGGGGGCTGCACAGACTGCTTCTTACACACACAGCTCTGACACACACACACACACACACACAGCTCTGACACACACACAGCTCTGACACACACACACACACACACACACACACACAGCTCTGACACACACTCTGACACACACACACAGCTCTGACACACACACACACAGCTCTGACACACACACACACACACACACACACACACAGCTCTGACACACACACACACACACAGCTCTGACACACACACACACACAGCTCTGACACACACACACACAGCTCTGACACACACAAACACAGCTCTGACACACACACACACACAGCTCTGACACACACAGAGCTCTGACACACACACACAGCTCTGACACACAGCTGACACACACAGCTCTGACACACACACACACACACAGCTCTGACACACACACACAGCTCTGACACACACACACACACACAGCTCTGACACACACACACACACACACAGCTCTGACACACACACACACACAGCTCTGACACACACACACACAGCTCTGACACACACACACACACACACACAGCTCTGACACACACACAGCTCTGACACACACACACAGCTCTGACACACACACACACAGCTCTGACACACACACACACAGCTCTGACACACACACAGCTCTGACACACACACACAGCTCTGACACACACAGCTCTGACACACACACACAGCTCTGACACACACACACAGCTCTGACACACACACACACACACACACACAGCTCTGACACACACACACACACACAGCTCTGACACACACACACACACACACACAGCTCTGACACACACACACAGCTCTGACACACACACAGCTCTGATACACACACACACACACAGCTCTGACACACACACACAGCTCTGACACACACACACACACACACACAGCTCTGACACACACACACACAGCTCTGACACACACACACACAGCTCTGACACACACACAGCTCTGACACACACACACACAGCTCTGACACACACACAGCTCTGACACACACACACACACACAGCTCTGACACACACACACACAGCTCTGACACACACAGCTCTGACTTACACACACAGCTCTGACACACACACACACACACAGCTCTGACACACACATACACACACACAGCTCTGACACACACACACACAGCTCTGACACACACACAGCTCTGACACACATACACACACACAGCTGACACACACAGCTCTGACACACACACACAGCTCTGACACACACACAGCTCTGACACACACACAGCTCTGACACACACACAGCTCTGACACACACACACACACAGTTCTGACACACACAGCTCTGACACACACACACATCTCTGACACAGACACACAGCTCTGACACACACACACACACACACACACAGCTCTGACACACACACATACACACACACAGCTCTGACACACACACAGCTCTGACACACATACACACACACAGCTCTGACACACACACACACACACAGCTCTGACACACACACAGCTCTGACACACACACAGCTCTGACACACACACATCTCTGACACACACACATCTCTGACACACACATCTCTGACACACATACACAGCTCTGACACACACAGCTCTGACACACACAATGCACCCACCCATCACCCCCTACACACACACACACACAATGCACCCCCCTTTACCGCCTACACACACACAATGCACCCCCCATCACCCCCTACACACACACAATGCACCCCCTTTACCCCTACACACACACACACACAATGCACCACCCATCGCCCCCTACAAACACAATGCACCCCCCATCACCCCCTACACACACACACACACTCAAATACAATGCACCCACCATTCCTCCCTACACACACACAAATACAATGCACCCCCCATTACTCCCCCCACACAAAACACACATACAATGCACCCACCCATCACCCCCTACACACACACACAATGCACCCACCCATCACCCCCTACACACACACACACAATGCATCTCCCCATCACCCCCAACACACACACACATACACACTCAAATACAATGCACCCACCATTCCTCCCTACACACACAAATAGAATGCACCCCCCATTACTCCCCCACACAAAACACACACACAATGCACCCACCCATCACCCCCTACACACACACACAATGCATCTCCCCATCACCCCCTACACACACAATGCATCTCCCCATCACCCCCTACACACACAATGCATCACCTCCCCCCACACACACACACACACACACACAATGCACCCCCCATCACCTCTACACACACACACACACACACACAATGCACCCCCCCCCACACACAATACAATGCAACCCTCATCACCCCCTACACACACAAATCACACTGCCCCATCCCTACACACTCCTGCCTCCCCCCCTCGGAATACAGTACTCCCCCTCTGCCTGTCACAAAGCTGTGTTCCACTTCCTTCACAGATGTTCCCCGTTATGTGTCCTCAGCCCCTCCCCACTCATCATCATTAATTAAACCTGTCTCTTCGGCTCCTTCATGGAGCGCTTATCTTCTGATGTCCCCTGTGTGCCGGCGCCCGCAGCACTGTGATGATATCAGCAAGGTGCTGATCTCATCACGTTGCTGCACGTCGGGGGCGGGGCCCAGTTCCGGCGCGCTGTTCAAATGTATTTACATCTGAAAGACGCAAATACATTTGAATAGGAAGAAGGAGGAAGCTGCGAGCACCGGCTCCGGCTCCGCTGCGCTCCTCTGCATTGTGTGCATGCCGGGCACACAGCACACAGCAGAGCCGGCACAGCACAGCGCTGCCTCCTGCTCCTGCTGCAGCTAGTGTGTCGAGCCTGCATGCACACACTGCGGAGGAGCGTGGCTGCACATACAGCGGCCCATTACACCGTGCCCCTGCTTCTAGGAAGGGGGGGGGCAGGTGCCCCCGCCCCTCGCTGGGTACGCCCATGACGGCCGCAGCACATAGCAGGGAGCTCATTGGCACACCTCTGACCCCGGAAGTACAATCGCTGGTACTTCCGGGGTCATTCAGCGTCCTGTGCCCGCAGTTTGTTTTTGCGTCTTAAAGACGCAGATACAAATAAATGCCGGTGCACCGCCCCACTCCCCCCCTCCGAAAACACAGCTGATTTATTAGACTGTCTTTACGGAGGGGGAGAGGGTGTGAAGAAAAAAAAAAATGCTGACAAGTATGGCCCTGGTGGTGGGGGCCCCTGGGCTGGAGCCCCGCTTGCCCCGCCTATAATCCGGCCCTGGGTGCAGGAATACAGTGCAGATGTTTCTGCACCAAATCTTCATCTCCTTGTAGAAAACCTCACCTAAACTGTTATTTCCACCAGGAGATGCAAATTTGGTTCTGAAATTTACACCAAATTTCTGCATCTTCTAGCAAAAAAACACATCACGCTTTGAGGTTTGTTTATTTTTTTTCTTTCCTACCTCTGAAGATACAGGTGTGTTGTAGGAATTTGGTGTATAAATTACAGCATCAAATTTGTATCTCTTGGCAAAAAATAATGCAGTTTTCTTCTTGGAGATGCAGGACTCTTTGAACCTGTGACCACACCTCAGGTGAGCTCATTTGAGTTCAATGAGTTAACTTGAGGTGAGTTTGCCTGCAGTCACAGCTGGCAGTTCCCAAGTACTCCATCTGTGAACGCAGGTAAACACAGTGACGTCACAGCTGCAGCATAGTCAGTCTCTGCCTGAAGCCGCAACTGGCAGTCATGTTTTGTAATATGCCTGCATGTTGCGACTTTACTATGCACTGCATACCAAACTGTTACTTAACATAATGGACACATAATACATATATTACTTACAGACTATACACATACCTAAAATGGCACTTCCATACTGTCTGTATGGAATATTTTTCCTACCACTCATGACAGTACCACGAGGAGAGAGAGGATCCATCCTTCAAGGGCAGGAAACATACTGAGAGTTGGTTTCCTGTCCTTGGAGGGGGAACCTCTGAAGCGGATCACCAGATCCAAGAAGAACCCAGGCCTCGCTTGCCGGGACGGGCAGTGGAAGGGTTCCTGCTATGACTGGAGTGAGGGGTCCTGGGCGAGCTTCGGTGGGCCTAGGAGGGCTTTCAGTACACGTGCAGGTGTGAGCTGCGGCACCCTCCTTGTGTTCCATCGAGCTGCCGCGCTTCCTGGTTGTGCATGTGCAAGATGTGCTTCCTTATCAGCGGGCTCTGATGACGTGCGCAATTGGGATTATGTGACTGAAGTCACATGGTCAGGCACAAGTGGAGGCATCCTTAGGAAGGTGCTGCGCCTGCTCTTGTTTAAAAAAAAAATGCGGTCTGACCTCCAGTTCAGCGCCTTTATTTCAGCCACACATCTCCCCCAGTGAAAACAGAACAACCAGCAGACCAAACCAGGTCAGCAGCAGCAGCAGGGGTGACGACGTAAGGATGTCATCCGCTCTGGCAGGTTGCCCATGCGGAGTGCCATTTGGACCAGCCAGCAGAATCACGGCTCAAGCAAGATGGATCCAGTGAAGAAGTCTGATTCTACTGCCTCCAGAGGAAACTCGTCATCTGACCCAATTTCTCCTCCTTATCTGGTATCGTCAGCATATACTTTGGTAAATGATCTGTGTGAAAGTTTGCTTAAAAAGGATTCCTCCCATATTTCTTATTGTGTTTTGTTAGGAAAAGCCCAAGAAAAGTCTGATGAAGACTAAGCACAGGGCGTACACCCACTGTAGGGAGGGGTTACCCAGCGCCTGTCCCAAGCGTCTTTGCCAGTCTTGCATTCAGCAGACTATCTGTGAGGAAACCCTGAGCATCGCCTCCGATCTAAGGACTATCATTAGATCCGAGGTTCAGAGCTCCCTTAAATCCTTATCCCAGGGGAAGGAAGGGAAAGGACGTAGAGGGCCTGGAAAATCGTCACCCCTACCAAGTGAATCGGAAGGGGAGTGTGAGAGTTCGTACTCTACTCATTCATCATCTTCCTCTGACACCAATCTGGGGGGTGCGTCGCTGCTTCCCTCTAGAAGACATGGATAGGCTAGTCATAGCGGTTAGGTCCACATTGGCCATGGTGGGGGGGGACCCTATAAGGATGACGTCATATATGGGGTCTCAAGCAGAAGAAATGTCGGGCCTTCCCAATCAAAGAGAAGATCAGTTCTCTCATCAGAACGGAATGGAAGACATTTTAAAAGCGTGGTCCTCTTCGAGCCTCATTCAAGAGAAAATACCCCTTCGATAAGCCCGCCACAACATCGTGGAATAAAGCTCCAAAGCAGGATGCGGCTATCTCAAAGGTGTCCTAAAGATCTACCTTGCCTTTCGAGGATTTGGAAATCTTGAAGGACCCAATGGATAAAAAGTCGGATATGTTCTTAAAAGGGACCTGGTTAATAATTGCAAAAACCAGAAAAGATCCATACATGTTGATGTAATTATGATTCTAGATATGGTCTAATTAGAATCACATCAATTTATAACATGTATGGGGACCATAAGTGTGGGCAATTGCTAGATTAGGAAATCAAAAAAGGGGAAGACAAAAAAGATCTATAGGCCCAATTACAGCAAATAGATTTTTATTAACAATGCAAATATTAAATATATAACAAGAATTTGGTAGAGGTGCAGAACCAGGAAATATAATAAAACCAAATCTGAGCCCAGCTAACCACTATAATAATGGTAGACAATAAACCTGTTGTATTACATGGTTACACCACAAGAGGTCACTGCATATCTAAAGTTCTGCTTCACATGACTTGTCTTCTTTACTGCTGCATTCTATGTCCTGTTGTGTATTAATATGTGACTCTTCAGATTTTGTGTTATTCTGAGCCTGATGAAGAGACCTGCGTAGTCTCGAAAGCTTGCTATCATTACCATTTTTTCAGTTAGCCATTAAAAGGTATCAACCACTGAGGACTCTTAGTTCTTTTAAAAAAAATTTTTTTTATCTCGGCTGGCTGACATGATACAAAGATATATTTTACCTGTATCTAAAGTTAAAGCATATGTTCAAAACTAAGATATATAGGGGAATCCAGAGCTACATATTACCCATTTCATTAAGAGTTCAAAGCATATTGATATTTAGCAATTCCCAAATACACTTACAAAGTTGGCAGTGGTGACAGTGTGGAAGGCTGAGTCCAGGCATCGGTACTCCGACGTATGTTTCGGTAACAAATTACCTTTGTCAGGGGGCATGAGTGTTTAGACTCCACTCATTCATCATCTTCCTCTGACACTGATTCGGGGGGTGCGCCGCTGCTTCCCTCTAGAAGACATGGATAGGCTGATCAGAGTGGTTAGGTCCACAATATAGGGGGAAAACCCTGTAAGACCATGGAGGACGTCATGTTTGGGGGCCTCAAGTAGAAGAAGTGTCTGGGGCCTTCCCAATCAACGAGAAGATCAGTTCTCCCATCAAAACGGAATGGAAGAAACTGGAAAAGCGGGGTCCTCTTTCTAGTGAAGGGTGTCCCCAGGTAAGGCTGCTTTCACACTACGTCTTTTTAACATGCGTCCTGAACGTTTTTTTAACGCAGAAACGGATCCAGTGCAAATGCGTTTTCATTGCAATGCATTTGCAATGGACTCGCGTTAACATGCGTTCACCTGCGTTTGCGTGCGTTATAGTAAGGATCCAGCGATTTGCAGTTTTTTAACATCTTTCAAAAACGCTACTTGTAGCGTTTTTGAGCTGCGTCCAACTTCTGCAAATTGCTGGATCCTGACTAAACAGCACGCAAACGCATGTGAACGCTGGCATGCTGATAGGCAGGATCCTGCTTGCTCTACTGAGCATACCCAGAAACCAGCCCCGTGATCAGTCTCTCTCTCTCCTCCCTCTGTCTCTCTCCCCCTCTCTCTCCTCCCTCTGTCTCTCTCCCCCTCTCTCTCCTCCCTCTGTCTCTCTCCCCCTCTCTCTCCTCCCTCTCTCTCTGTCTCTCCCCCTCTCTCTCCTCCCTCTCTCTCTGTCTCTCCCCCTCCCTCTCCTGTCTCTCTCTCCCACCTGAGAGCTGCGGACACTCGTAACCAAGGTAAATATCGGGTAACCACTTCTCTTAGTTACCCGATGTTTACGTTGGTAACGTGTGCAGGGAGCCCGCTCCTAGCAGCTGCAGACGCTTGTAACCAAAGTAAATATCGGGTATCCAAGCAAGTATACCCGATGTTTACCTTGGTTACGAGCCTCGCAGCTGTCAGATGCCGGCTCCCAGTCTGGCACGTTTAGTTCCCATCACTCCCGATCACATGACTCCAATGCCCGCCCCTAAACATCCAGTGACAGGATCCTGCAAAGTAACACATGCGTTTGCATGCATTTTTTGCTGTAAAAGCAGGATCCGCTTTTGCAGCAAAAAAACGTTCAGGACGCATGTTAAAAAGACGTAGTGTGAAAGCAGCCTAAGGGGAAGGCTTGCCCTATTCTTTCCTCCCTGGGAGAAAATTTCAACCAGCAGCTGGATCATCACGTTGGAGAAGTCCGGCCTAAGGTTGGAATTTCAAAACTCACCGCTGTGGTTTGTACTAACATCCTCCTGTACATTTCTGATGGAACAATAGGCATTAGAAGCGGAGGTGCTCAGCCTAGTAAAGAGATCAGTTCTCTTGGAAATCCCAGGAGCAGGGGAGGGGATATTATTCCCCTCTTCTTAGTAGAAAAAACCCCAAAGAAAAAAAAAAGACTGGTCCATCAGGACTTTAATAAACCTGAAGGGTCTGATCGCTCATGTAAAATCGGAGACCTTCAAGAAGGACACCATCAGGTTAACTATAAAGATTCTATTCCCGGGATGTTATATGGCCGTCCTGGAATTGAAGGACACTTATTATCATGTGCCTATAATATGTAGAACATCAGAGACTTCTCAGAGTGGCCCTATACATCAGCGGATCGATAGCGGACGTAATGGCCCATCTACGGGAGAAGAACACGCTACTAATCCTATACATGGATGATTTTCATGGATGAACAGGACCTATCATCAATGCGTTACCCAAATACATGAATTCTGCACCACCATGGAAATCCTGGGTTGGCTACTAAGTCTAAAATCTAGATTAGAGCCAAGCAGGGTACAGGTGTTCTTGGTACTCATTCTGGATTCCAATACCCAGGAGTTTCCCCTGCCACAGAACAAGGTAATAACTCTTTACAACCAAATTTTGAGTGCAATCACATTGCCCTTTATGTCACTCAGGCGGCTATGTCTCTCCTAGGCTCACTAACCTCGTGCATCCCGATAGTTCACTGGTCTCAGTTGCATACCAGAGAATTGCAGTGAACTATTCTGGAAAGGGAAGTGACACTGAAGGGGCAATTATCAAAGTTAACAGTAAAACCATCAACAATGCAGTCCCTGTTCTGGTGGAGGAACACAGAAAATCTGTCAAGGGGGTAGCCTGGAAGTATTCAGTGTTAAAGGTTGTCACTACGGATGCAAGCCCCAGCGCCTGGGTGACTCCTCTGCAGGACCATCTAGGTCAAGTGGAGTGGTCAGCTTGGGAGAAACTGGCCTCCTCAAATCTAAGAGAACTGATGGCAGTAGAAAATACGATTTTAGGTTGTTTTTTTTTAAATTATATATTTTTTTTATTTTCAAAAGCAAACAAGTCATTACATAGAACAAATAATATTAATAATATCAACAAAATTATCAGCAAAATGACAAGAAAATTGTATATCGCTCCATTTACATTTACAATTCAGTACAACATCTAATCAATGTTCACAGTATTCACAGTAAGACTCAGAATCTTTAATACCTCATGGAAACCCTTATAACTAACTCTATGAATGAATTTGCAACCATCCTGTGAAACTCTCCTACTCCCCCCCCCCTGAACCCCACACTACTCAAACCCACTCCCACCTGGTCACCTTCAACTCCCACCTCCAATCCTCCGAGTGTACCACCTAACTTCGCAGAGTGATACCACGCCGTCTCCTTAAATGGTGACATTAAGCGTTCTATTTCCTCCGAATTGAAATAGGTTATAATAAACTCCCTCCACTTTTTGAAGTGACTGCCCAATCGTCCCGACTTCCTTCCAGCATCAAGGCTCTCTAACTCCATCAGCCGTTTTATATGGATTATTACTTCTTCAAACGAGGGTACTTTTGACTCCAACCAATATTTCAGTATCATCCTCTTTGTTGCAAGTATGATTACATGTATAAGTAAAGGGGATGTTTACTCCTCCTCCCCTCGACGCTCACCCCCTCCCAAGCATGGAACAGGACCAGAGTAGGGGAGAGAAGGAGTTTGATGTCCCAGAGTTTAGCAACACACTTTGATACTTGGGCCCACAGTGGCTCAAGGTGGGGACACAGCCACAATCCATGGTAGATCCGATTTAGAATCCGTTGCTTCTAAATTGCATTTCGGACAACGAGTAATCCTCTCAGGATTCTCAAGCTTTCTGGGCAAATTGAATGCATAGATCGCCCGATGCATCACTTTATACTGAGTCTCCCGCCACTGTTCATTCAGTATTGCCTTTCGTAGGGCCCTCCACCCCTCCCTGATCTTTGTTCCAATGTCGGGGTCCCCTAGTTGCTTTTCCCATGGCTTAAAGAAACTCTCTGGCTGATAGCCAGTCAACTGGTCTCGCATTGCCCCATATAAAGATGAAATTGACGAGGACGTTTGTGCCAACTTGACCAGGCCGTCAAATGTATTTAGTGACACCTCCGACGATATGTCTTGCAATTGAGCCATAACCTTATGCTTCACCTGATCATACTGGATTATTTGGTTAGGATTCAACCCATAATTGCCTACCAATTCTTCCCTCCCCAACCATCTTGGCTCAGAAGGATGAAAAAGATGAGAGACCCTTTGTATACCTTTCTGCCTCCATTCTTCAAATAGCTTATTGCTAATTCCCTGGCTGAACCCTGGATTATCCCATAGGGGTAGATATTTAGACATTTTATATGCCAACTTGTAATGCTTCCTCACTGCCCTCCAGGCTGCTATAGTATCCTTAAAAAGAGAAGAATGCTTAATTTTTTGGGGTAGATTAGCTTGACTGGTGTGAAGAAGGGCCTTTAAATCCCATGGAAACGCATAATCTCTCTCAACTCCAAGGGACACGTGTTTCTGTGAGCCATGAATCCAATCCATCCAAAACCTGGGCAAACAGGCCAGATTGTACCCTCTAACATTTGGTAGGTTTAATCCCCCATTATCCTTTGATGCAGTCAGCTTCTTTATACCAATGCGAGCTCGTTTCCCCCTCCACACAAACCTTGAGAAACTTCTATTAAGAAGTTCAACATCCTTATGTCTCAAGAGCAAAGGTAGCGTTTGGATATGATACATCAACTTAGACATGGACATCATCTTAATTAATTGTGCTCTGCCCATGATGTTCAACGGGAGGTCCTGCCATCTCTGGAGATCCTGAACTATTTGATTTGTAAGAGGTGGGAAGTTTAGGTTATATAAAGAAGTTGGCCCTTACCAATTCTAATGCCCAGATATATAATGTATGATCTTGCTATAGAAATATGCTCACACTGGCCACCCTCCTGCAAATGAGCCTTCCCATTGCCCAGGAACAGCAATTCACATTTAGTTGGGTTAATTGTAAAGCCTGAGTAGCTCCCGTATTCTCGCAATATTTCCAATATAAGTGGTACCTGGGTTTTAGGATCAGAGAGAAACAACAGTACATCGTCGGCAAAGAGTGTCGCCTGTATTCGCATCTTATTTATGAGGATCCCTTGAAAAGTGCGATAGTCAGTTAACAGCCTCGCCAGGGGCTCCAAAGCCAGGTTGAAGAGAAGTGGTGAAAGGGGACAGCCCTGCCTAGTCTCCCTATGCAACTGAAGGGGAGTCGAGAGGAAACCTGGAATATAAACCTGTGCTCTAGGATTTGTATAAATCTCGCGTACCACATTGTAGAAAGACCCCGAGAATAGCATTGTGTCCAAAACTCTATAGAGCCAAGGCCACTCCACATTATCGAAGGCCTTCTCTGCATCTATTGTTAATAACGCTGGAGTCTCATTGACCAGATCCTTAGAGCTCACCCTATCAAGGGCCAATAAGACTTTACAAATGTTTTGCGTCGCTGATCTATTTTTAATGAAACCTGCTTGAGCTGGGGATATTAAATGGGGCAGGATTACCGCCAAGCGATTAGCCATTATTTTTGAGAGTAACTTTATGTCAAAATTAATGAGTGAAATTGGCCGGTAAGAGCCTGGGGATAGCGGATCTTTACCCTGTTTCGGAATAAATTTTATATAGGCTAGGTTACTATTGCGAAAAGACGCTTCACCCTCCAGGACCTTGTTGTATATTTCTAACAATATAGGAGAGGTCTCATCTACCATCGTCTTGTAAAATTCAGCCGTGAACCCGTCTGGCCCTGGCGCTTTGTTGTTCTGCATACTTTTGAGAGTGCCAACTACCTCTTCCCCTGAAATTTTAGCGTTCAAAAAAGTACGTTGTTCCTCTGTGATCCCAGGAAGGGTCACTTTAGTCAAAATATTGTTATCTGGAATTGTGACTTGTATGTCCCCTGTGTATAAGTCCTTGTAATATGCCCCCAATATTTCGATTACCCTCCCAGGATCATTGTGTACCTCACCTGTGCAATCCCTCATTTGCATAGGTCCTTGCAGAGTCCCTCTAATTTTTACCAGATTGGCCATCAGTTTACCCGCCTTATTCCCAAATCGATGAAGGGTCGCCTCCTGGGCTGTTTTAAATATTTGCTCCCTCCTTACTGCCCACCTGTTGAAAGACCCCTGCTCCAGCAACCAAACATCCCTATGGGCTTTGTCTGGGTTTTCCTGAAAGGACGTATAAGCCTGTCTCAACTTAAAGTAAGTTTCAATAAATTTAGTCTGAATTTTCTTCCTCATTGAGGAAACATAACCTATTATTTTGCCCCTTAGGACCGCTTTTGCCGTGTCCCACAATAGCATCGGAGTATCTCGATGTTGTCTATTGTGATCCACAAACTCGGACCACCACTCTTTCAGTCTATGGGAGAACTCCTCGTTTTCATAAAGGAAGGTTGGATATCTCCAAAGATAGTCTGAGCCTCTGGGGAAAGCATCCGTCAAATCAATCACCACCGGTGCATGGTCCGATATTACTAAGTCTCCCACCTCCACTGCCTCCAGATTGCGCATCAGCCCTCCAGAGATGAGAAAGTAGTCAATACGGGACCATGAATTGTTTGCGTGCGAGTAATAAGTATACTCTCTATCCTGGGGATGCAAGCATCTCCAGGCGTCTTTTAGAGCTGTAGACATCAACAGAGGGCCCATGACCCTATCTTGACTATGGTGATATTTAGGATTTCCACCTGGGAATTTTCTATCCTCCTGTACAGAGGCCACTGAATTAAAATCTCCTCCTACTATTGTGTTTGGGTGTGGGTGCTCCAGAATTTTAATTTCAAGCTGGTGAAAAAAGGGTTTGTTATTATCATTCGGAGCGTAGACATTAAAGATGTTATACAACTTCCCTCCCGCTTCCAGAGCCAGATATAAAACCCTGCCTTCCTTATCCATATATTGATCCGTAACCAAATGTTGTAGTTTTTTATTTATTAGTGTTATTACCCCCGCTTTCTTTTTTACTGAAGGAACCCCGTAAGCTTTCCCTACCCATAACTTGCACATTCTCTGTATATCCTTTCCCTCGAGATGTGTTTCTTGCAGGAGTGCTATGTCAGGTTTGAAGTGGCTAAGATGTCGCAATATTTTAAGCCTCTTTTATGGGAAGCGTAGCCCCTTAACATTCCAAGTAATTATCCGCATATTTGCCCCGATGACAATGAGTATTACTGCTGTAGCCTTTCATTTTGCCAATATCGCCTAGCACTGAACCAATACTAAACCTAATCTTAACAGAACAGTCTAAACCACCGTGCGGAGCTGCCGCCCCACCACCGTGCGGAGCTGCCGCCCCACCTACACCCCACCTACTGTCTCCTCCCCAAAATCCTTTAGGATGTAAGCCCGCAAGGGCAGGGCCCTCTTCCCTCTGTACCAGTCTGTCTATTGTAACTTGTATATGTATTCTGTATGTAACCCCCTCATGTACAGCACCATGGAATCAATGGTGCTCTATAAATAAACAATAATAATAATAATAATAAAAACCACTGTTTATAACCAACATACTTAACACTTTATGGTGAAAAACATTTCCCACTAGTAACCATTCAGCTGCTTACCCACAGCCTCCCATACACTTCACGGACTTCACTTTTTTCCAACCATGACCCTGAGATCCGTCAAACCTCTAAACTTTTTCATGTAACAACTTTTGTAAGAGTATATTCACACCGCCGTGGCAGAGAGGAAGAGAGCGAAAAAGAGAGGTAGAGAGGAAAAAAAAATATATATATATATATATATATATATATATATATACATATACACACATATATACATACATATACATATATACACATACATACACACACATATATATATACACTTACATATACATACATATACATACACATACACATACACACACATACATAATAGGGTGAAAGCAAAAGAACGAGAGGTAAAATGGGAAGCGAGGGAGAGGTAGAAAAAGGGAAATAGGGAGTAAAAGAAAGGGAGAAAGAAATAGAGGTCGAGCAGGATAGGGAGAGAGAAATAAAAGAGAAAGAGGGAGGGACAAAGAGAGGGAGGGTATGAGAGAGGAAGAGAAAAATGGGGAGCGAGGGAAGGGGGGGGAGCAAGAGAGGGAGAGGAAGAAGGGGAGAAAGAAGAAGAAAAGGAAAGAGAGAGAGAGAGAGAGGAAAAAAAAAAATAAAATCACTCCCTCCCCCCTCTCCCCCGCGTTACCACCTCAATGTACAATGACTTTCATAACCTCCCCATAACCAATGGACAGTGTTCCTGTACAATTATCCACATATATAAAGGAGTACTCCAACCCCAAATTCAATCGAAAACTCCGCTGGGTCAGAGTCTCTCTCAGCTGGTTTTGTGCTGCCTACCGGAATGATTCTTCCCCTTTGATGCTGCCGGTGTTGACCTCTCCGAAGCTCCTCCCGCTGAACCCTTCTCAGATAAGTTGTTATGGCCAGACCCTGGGGATTTTCTGGAACCAGGCGGACTGTTCATATGCCCCACATAGGTTTCTGCCTCCTTCAGGCTCGTGAAAGAATGGGAGGAACCATGTTGATGCCATATAACCAAAGTAGCCGGGTACCTCAGCTGAAAACGGACCTTTTTCTTGAATAGAGACGAGCAGATGGAAGAAAAAGCTCTCCTTTGCCTTGTCACTTCTGCTGAGAAATCTTCAAATATCAAGATACGTGATCCCTGCACCTTCAGAGGCTGTTGTCTTTTCTTGTACGCCTGGAGTATTTCTTGTTTGTCCGAGTAATCCAAGTATTTTGTAATTACTTGTCTTGGACGTTTGGCTTTGTCTTCTTTTGAATTATTCCTAGGCGGCCCAATGTGATGCACTCTCTCTATTTTTCTGCCCACTGCAATGCCCAAGGTCTTGGGTATGATTGATTCGCAAAGAGTACGCAATTCTCCATAGGGGTAGGCCTCAGGGAGACCCACTATACGCAGATTACTGCGCCTAGAGCGGTTCTCTAGATCGTCAATCCGGTCTCGCAATATTAGATTCTCCCTTGACAAGCGCATCACTGTAATGTGATCCAAACCCAGGTCGTCTTCTAAGGTTGATATTCTGTTTTCAATGGCCGTGACTTGCTCCGCTGTCTCATCCAGCTGATTTTGCAAAGCCGTGAGTGCAGCCCTTACTGAATCTTTAACTGTGACAGAAATATCAGGTAGTATACTATTTGCCACCTCATCCGCCAGTCGTTTATAATCAATACCTTCTATTTGTCTGAAGATTTCCGGAGTGTTCGGTGTCACGTTAGATGCACCACCACCTCCTCTTCTGGGGCCAGAGTGGAAGGTGCGGACCCATGTGCAGACGCCATTTTGTCCCCCTGAGTGATGAGCTGTGTATTATTCTCTATGGCTTTTGTACCACTTCTCAGCAGATATCTTTCCATTAAAATGGAGGATTAGCTTTATTTGATAGAAAGGAACCAAAGCACACTCAGAGTTTCACCCAGCAGGGCATCCCCTTATCTCTGCAGCCTGATATGCTTTATAAGACCTTCTGTTTACAGGCTCACTGATTACAAATAGCACAGCCAGGTCTCCTGCTAGCAGAGCCTTAAGGTCCAGTCACACTAAGCAACTTACCAGCGATCCCAACAACGATAGGGATCGCTGGTAAGTTGCTAGGAGGTTGCTGGTGAGCTGTCACACTGCGACGCTCCAGCGATCCCACCAGCAACCTGACCTGGCAGGGATCGCTGGAGCGTGGCTACACGAGTTGCTGGTGAGCTCACCAGCAACCAGTGTCCAGCCCCCAGTCTCCTAGTTACAGCACACATCAGGTTAATTAACCCGATGTGTGCTGCAGCTAAATGTGCACAGAGCAGGGAGCAGCGCACACTGAGCGCTGGCTCCTTGCTCTCCTAGTTACAGCACACATCGGGTTAATTGCCTGATGTGTGCTGCAGCTAAATGTGCACAGAGCAGGGAGCAGCGCACAATGCTTAGCGCTGGCTCCTTGCTCTCCTAGTTACAGCACACATCGGGTTAATTACCTGATGTGTGCTGCAGCTACATGTGCACAGAGCAGGAGCCGGCAGCACAGGCAGTGAGAGCGGAGGAGGCTGGTATCAAAGGTAAATATCGGGTAACCAAGGACAGGGCTTCTTGGTTACCCGATGTTTACATTGGTTACCAGCCTCAGCAGAAGCTGGCTCCCTGCTCACTGCACATTAGTTGTTGCTGTCTCGCTGTCACACACAGCGATCTGTGCTTCACAGCAGGACAGCAACAACTAAAAAATGGCCCAGGACATTCAGCAACAACCAACGACCTCACAGCAGGGGCCAGGTTGTTGCTGGATGTCACACACAGCAACATCGCTAGCAACGTCACAAAAGTTGTTCGTTACCAGCGATGTTGCTAGCGATGTTGCTTAGTGTGACGGGGCCTTTAAGCTGGGTTTACACACTGCAACATCTCAAACGACATCGCTGTAACGTCACCGGTTTTGTGACGCAATAGCGATGTTGTTTGCGATGTTGCAGTGTGTGAATCCTATCAGCGACCTGGCCCCTGCTGTGAAGTTGCTGGAAGTTGCTGATCACTACACGTCGTTCAGGACCATTCCTAGGTCCTTTGTTTCCAGCTGTGCAGCATGAAGTTTCAGTGTGTGAATCCTTTTCAGCGACTTTGTTAGCAACTTCCCTTTCAAAAGGCTGCTTATCAACGTCCCCAACAACCAGCTAGGTCGCTCTGCAGGTCCGGATCGCTGGTAAGTTGTTGGCCAGGTTTGCCGGGTTGAACGCTCACCAGAGACTTAGCAGAGACTTATGGAGATCGCTATTGCGTCACCAAACCGGTGACGTTACAGCGATGTCCTTTGCGATGTTGCAGCGTGTAAACCCAGCTTAAAGGTCCAGTCACACTAAGCAACTTACCAGCGATCCCAACAACGATAGGGATCGCTGGTAAGTTGCTAGGAGGTTGCTGGTGAGATGTCACACTGCAACGCTCCAGCGATCCCACCAGCAACCTGACCTGGCAGGGATCGCTGGAGCGTGGCTACACAAGTTGCTGGTGAGCTCACCAGCAACCAGTGACAAGCCCCCAGCGCCGCGTGGAAGATGCTGCGCTTGGTAACTAAGGTAAATATCGGGTAACCAACCCGATATTTACCTTGGTTACCACCGCACGGAGCTACATGTGCAGAGAGCAGGGAGCAGCGCACACTGAGCGCTGGCTCCCTGCTCTCCTAGTTACAGCACACATCGGGTTAATTTCCCGATGTGTGCTGTAGCTACATGTGCAGAGAGCAGGGAGCAGCGCACACTGAGCGCTGGCTCCCTGCTCTCCTAGTTACAGCACACATCGGGTTAATTTCCCGATGTGTGCTGTAGCTACATGTGCAGAGAGCAGGGAGCAGCGCACACTGCTTAGCGCTGGCTCCCTGCTCTCCTAGTTACAGCACACATGGGGTTAATTTCCCGATGTGTGCTGCAGCTACATGTGCACAGAGCAGGGAGCAGCGCACAATGCTTAGCGCTGGCTCCTTGCTCTCCTAGTTACAGCACACATGGGGTTAATTAACCCGATGTGTGCTGCAGCTAAATGTGCACACAGCAGGAGCCGGCACTGACAGTGAGAGCGGCGGAGGCTGGTATCAAAGGTAAATATCGGGTAACCAAGGACAGGGCTTCTTGGTTACCCGATGTTTACATTGGTTACCAGCCTCCGCAGAAGCCGGCTCCTGCTGCCTGCACATTTAGTTGTTGCTGTCTCGCTGTCACACACAGCGATCTGTGCTTCACAGCGGAACAGCAACAACGAAAAAATGGCCCAGGACATTCAGCAACAACCAACGACCTCACAGCAGGGGCCAGGTTGTTGCTGGATGTCACACACAGCAACATCGCTAGCAACGTCACAAAAGTTGTTCGTTAGCAGCGATGTTGCTAGCGATGTTGCTTAGTGTGACGGGGCCTTTAAGGCCCAGTCACACTAAACAACTTACCAGCGATCCCAACAACGATCAAACCTGATAGGGATCGCTGGTAAGTTGCTAGGAGGTTGCTGGTGAGGTGTCACACTGCGACGCTCCAGCGATCCCACCAGCAACCTGACCTGGCAGGGATCGCTGGAGCGTGGCTACACGAGTTGCTGGTGAGCTCACCAGCAACCAGTGTCCCAGCCCCCAGCCAGCAGCGCCGCGTGGAAGATGCTGCGCTTGGTAACTAAAGTAAATATCGGGTAACCAACCCGATATTTACCTTGGTTACCAGCGCACGCAGCTACACGTGCAGAGAGCAGCACACACCGCTTAGCGCTGGCTCCCTGCTCTCCTAGTTACAGCACACATCGGGTTAATTACCCGATGTGTGCTGCAGCTACACGTGCACAGAGCAGGGAGCAGCGCACACTGCTTAGCGCTGGCTCCCTGCTCTCCTAGTTACAGCACACATCGGGTTAATTACCCGATGTGTGCTGTATCTACATGTGCAAGAAGCAGGAGCTGGCACTGACAGTGAGAGCGGCGGAGGCTGGTAACAAAGGTAAATATCGGGTAACCAAGGACAGGGCTTCTTGGTTACCCGATGTTTACTGTGGTTACCAGCCTCCGCAGAAGCCGGCTCCTGCTGCCTGCACATTTAGTTGTTGCTGTCTCGCTGTCACACACAGCGATCTGTGCTTCACAGCGGGACAGCAACAACTAAAAAATGGCCCAGGACATTCAGCAACAACCAACGACCTCACAGCAGGGGCCAGGTTGTTGCTGGATGTCACACACAGCAACATCGCTAGCAACATCGCTGCTACGTCACAAAAGTTATTCGTTAGCAGCGATGTTGCTAGCGATGTTGCTTAGTGTGACGGGGCCTTTAGGCTAGGTTCACACACTGCGTTTTTTTGACGCTGCGTTTTTGTGCGTTTTTTGCGGCAAAAAACGCACAAAAACGCACCCGCGTCAAAAAAAGCGGCAAAAACCGCACGCGTTTTGCCGCGATTTGGTGCGTTTTTTTGCTGCGTTTTGCTGCGTTTTTGCTCATTGCGTCTTTATGCGTTTTTTATCAGTGAACCCAAAAAAAAACGTCTGATGTCATTTCCTTCTTCAATGTGTTCTTCAATCGCGTTTTGCCGCGATTTGGTGCGTTGTTTTGCTGCGTTTTTGCTCACTGTGTCTTTATGCGTTTTTTATCAGTGAACCCAAAAAAAAGGTCTGCTGTCATTTCCTTCTTCAATGTGTTCTTCAATCGCGTTTTGCCGCGATTTGGTGCGTTTTTTTGCTGCGTTTTGCTGCGTTTTTGCTCATTGCGTCTTTATGCGTTTTTTATCAGTGAACCCAAAAAAAAGGTCTGATGTCATTTCCTTCTTCAATGTGTTCTTCAATCGCGTTTTGCCACGATTTGGTACGTTTTTTTGCTGCGTTTTGCTGCGTTATTGCTCACTGTGTCTTTATGCATTTTTTATCAGTGAACCCAAAAAAAAAGGTCTGATGTCATTTCCTTCTTCAATGTGTTCTTCATTCTCCACTAGTGTATGCAGAAGAGAAGACAGCTGCAGAACTACAAGGCTCAGCATACTCCATCCAATAGTGTATGCAGGAGAGTAGACAGCAGCTGCAGAACTACAAGGCTCAGCATGCTCCATCCAGGACTGTATGCTTGAGGGAGAGTCAGGGGGAGCAGACCTACAAGGCTCAGCATCCTCCATCCAATAGTGTATGCAGGAGAGCAGACAGCAGCTGTCGAACTACAAGGCTCAGCATCCTCCATCCAATAGTGTATGCAGGACAGCAGACAGCAGCTGTCGAACTACAAGGCTCAGCATCCTCCTTCCAGGACTGTATGCAGGATTTCTTTGCCCCCCCCCAAACAAAAAAAATGACGTGGGCTTCGCCATATTTTTGTATGCTAGCCGGGTACAGCAGGCAGGTACGGGCTGGCCCCAACCCCCAGCTGCCTATTTGTACCCGGCTGGGAACCAAAAATATAGGGAAGCCCTTTTTTTTAATTATTTCATGAATTTCATGAAATAATTTTAAAAAAAAAATGACGTGAGCTTCGCCCAATTTTTGAGTCCAGCCGGGTACAACTAGACAGCTGGGGATTGGAATCCACAATGCAGGGTGCCCATGCTTTCTGGGCACCCCCGCTGTGAATTGCAGTCCCGCAGCCACCCCAGAAAATGGCGCTTTCATAGAAGCGCCATCTTCTGGCGCTGTATCCAACTCTTCCAGCTGCCCTGATGCCGGGTGGCTCGCTGGGTAATAATGGGGTTAGGGCTAGCTGTATAGCTGGCCCTAAGCCCGAAATTCATGGTGTCACGCCAATATTAGACATGGCCACCATGAATTTCTAGTACAGATAAAAAAAAACCACAACACACAGAAAAATATTTTTATTAGAAATAAAACACAACACAATTAGTGACTCCATCTTTATTGAAATAAAGAACCCCCCCTCCGCAGTAATCCTGGGTCAAGGGTCCCGCGCCGTCCAATCCAGATCCAATATCATCTGATCGGTTTGCTGGAAGGCAAAGCGATCAGATGATGTGTCAGGTTCTAGGGGCTGAATCACATGACACAGCAGCTGATTGTATAATCGGCTTTTATACAATCAGCTGATGCATCGGTGCAAAAAAAAAAAAAATACTCACTTATGTGCTGATTACCGGCAGCTCCTGCAGCGGAGTCTGATCCCGTCCGATCGCTGCAGGAGCTGCCGGTAATCAGGGATGAAGTCTCCTGACGCATCTGCTGATAGATGAAGCCGGCCGGGTGCCGGCGTCACTGCGATACTTACGATCACCTGATGCGTCAGGTGACTGCATCAGGTGATCCATCGCCAGGTCCTTCATCCTGCAGGCATATGCACCCGGGGAGACTGCACACACCCTGAGCGGCGGGACTGGGAGGAGATGGGAGCGGGCATGGCACCGGGAGTCTGCAGACAGGTGAGTATAACTTTTTTTTTTCTACTGTTCACTTTTGTTGTCGCAGCCGCTTCCACCTCCCGCCCAGACATGGCGCGGCACGGCAGCAGACATGCACAGGACGGGAGGTGGAAGCGGCGGTGACGGTACCGGGAGGATTCACGCTTCTGTATTTACTGACAGAAGGAATCCTCTTCCTGTACACGTCACTTTACTACCCACCTCCTGCGTTTATAGCTGCGTTTTTGGTCTTAGAAACGCACCAAAACGCAGCTATTTGCGTTTCTCATTGCGTCTTTCAACATCCCATTGCACTCAATGGATGAAAAGCTCAGTGAAAAACGCGGGAATAATTGACATGCTGCGTTTTTGTGGCACCACAAAAACGCAGCTGAAAAAAAACGCTGTGTGCAGACAGCAAAAATGAAAACTCATTGACTTTGCTGGGGAAGCAAAGTCATGCAGTTTTCTAAGCAAAAACGCACCCGAAAACTGCGCAAAAACGCCGCGAAAAACGCACTGTGTGAACTTACCCTTAGGCTATGTTCACACACTGCGTTTTTTACCTGCGTTTTTGGTCCATTTTTGCTGCAGAAATTTCTTGAGAAACTCTTGTAACCTGTCTGCAGACATTCCCCAGCAAAACCTATGGCAAAAAAAATTAGCTGTGCGCACACTGCGTTTTTTTCTTAAGAAAATTCTTTCAGTAGATTTTCTTAAGAAAACGAATGAGCATGTCACTTCTTTTCTGCAGCTAACTGCGTTATTTGCCATAGATAATTGGAACAATAACGCAGGGAGCAACCAGCGGTTAAAACGCACCAAAAACGCACCGAAAACACGGCAAAAACGCAGGTGCGTTTTTGGTGCGTTTTTTAATGCAGGTGCACTAATCCTTCACTCTTAAGAAAATAATTTTTCTAGTGTGAACATAAGAGTTAATGAGCTGAGCCTGTTATCACTCCAGGAGAGCGTTCCCTCTCCGTCACTGTTTTTCTTCACTTTTGTTTGTTTATTCGGCTGTCCCAGGCTGTTACACTGCAGACGCTGCAGAGTTCTGATGCAGGGGGGCGGGCACAGCTCCACACTCACGGCTCCATGCTGCCTCGTGGCCGGAGAGCAGACTCTTGCAATTCACCTGCACTGCTCCTGCAAGGATTGTGCTCTGAAGTCCCGATCACACACCGCTCCCAGGCATCTCCGGTAAGCTTGCTAGGTGGTCGGCAGCAGGCAGGAGCTCCGCTACATGTGTGTGGTGGGTGAGGAGTGACGGAGCTCAGGACTAACACGTCTTCACATGGCTGGGGCAGGAACCGGAAGTCGATTTTAGGTTTTATACCCCTTCTGGTGGGATGCCATGTGAAAATTCTCTCAGGTAATTCTGTAACAGTGGCTTACATCAATCATCAAGGGGGAAATTGTTCCAGAGCCCTGTTAGAGACTAGCGTCCGTATATTTCAACTGGCAGAAGAACACCTGCAGTCACTGAAGGCCCTGCACATCAAAAGAAAAGTAAACTACAAAGCTGATTTTTTGAGCCGCAATAAGCTAAAACAGGGGGAATGGGTTCTGATTCAATCAGTGTTTACCCAAATAGTGGACCTGTGAGGTCAACCAGTAATAGACTTGTTCGCAAACAGACAGAACCGGAAGTAAAAAACATTCTGTTCCCTAAACCCCAGAGAAAATCCCCACGCAGTAGACTCCTTCCTGGTCAGATGGGACTTCAGGCTGGCATATGCCCTCCCTCTAGTGATACTGATTCCTGCTGTTCTGAGGAAGATCAGGGAAGATTGAGCAAGGGTCATCCTGATAGCACCCTTTTGGCTCAAAAGACCGTGGTTTTATTGGATAAGGAGGATGTCCATCTCCAACCCATGGGTGCTTCCAGACATCCCAGATCTTCTCTCGCAGGGACGAGTCAGATATCCTCAAGTTTCCAACCTTCATCTAACGGCATGGAATTTTAGAGGTTATTGTTAGAGTGTAAAGGTTTTTCCCCTAATCTGGCCTCAACTTTACTCCAGAGTAGAAAACCAGTAGCCACCAATATTTATGCCAGAACCTGGAATAGATTATTGTCTACCACAGGAATCCATCTCAGTGATGAGGTCCTTGTCTGCTCCATTTTATAATTCCTGCAGTAGGGGGGTAGACTTATGGCTTTCCACTAGCACCCTGAAAGTCCAGATGTCAGCACTAGGTGCCTTATAGAATTATGACTTAGCACATGATCGCTGGGTGTCCCAGTTTATTAGGGCCCGCTATAGGTTAATGCCTATAGTTAGACCTAGAATGCCTCCGTGTGATTTAAATCTGGTACTATCAGCCCTGACCTGGCCACCCTTTGAACCTGTAGTGGCAGCACCAATTAAGTTGCTTTTGCTTAATGCTATCCTTTTAGTGGCATTAACATCGGCCCGTAGGGTAAGTGATATTCAGGCTCTATCGGCAGATCCCCCCTTCACCCAAATTTTAGATTATAGAATCGTTTTGAAACCTCCTTAAGGTAGTTTCCAAGTTCCATAGGTCTCAGGAGGTGATTCTCCCGTCCTTCTGCAATAGACCTGGGAATCATGAGGAAAGACTTCATACCCTTGATGTCCGGAGATGCTTAATAAAATACCTAGAGGCCACGGAGTCTTCAAGACTAGATAGATCCTTATTTGTTACTTTTTGGGGCCAGGGAAAGGGAATATGGCATCTAAATCTACACTAGCTAGATGGATTAGGGAGGCCATTAGTTTGGCCTACACTGCTACAGGCAGGTCTCACCCAGAGGGGCTGAAGGCTCATTCCACAAAAGCTGTGGCAACCTCCTGGGCAGAGAAGTCTGATGTCCCCATTGAGCACATTTGTAAGGCGGCAACATGGTCCTCCCCTCTATCTTTTTATAAACACTACCAGCTTGATCCATCTCCCTCTTCTGATCTCGCTTTTAGTAGGAGGGTTCTAGAGGCTGTGGTCCCTCCCTAGCAGAGTTCTCTTTAATTCTCTCCATGGTGCTGTAATGGGTGGTAGGAAAAATACGTAATTACTTAACGGTAATGTGTTTTTGTCGGAACCCATGACAGCACCCTTCCTTCTTGTGTGGGGTGTTTATTATAAAAAATTTTTTTATAAATTATAAATAACGACAGTGAGTTGCACACGTGTGTGTGTGTGCGTGCGTGTGTATAATTTTATATATATATATATATATATATATATATGTTTGTATACACAGTGGGTATGCAAAGTATTCAGACCCCTTTAAATGTTTCACTCTTTGTTTCTTTGCATCCCTTTTGGTAAATTCAAAAAAGTTCATTTTTTTGATTAATGTTCACTGCACCACATCTTGACAGAAAAAAACAGAAATGTAGAAATTTTTGCAAATTTATTAAACAAGAAAAACTGAAATATCACATGGACATAAGTATTCAGACCCTTTGCTCAGACACTCATACTTAAGTCACATACTATCCATTTCCTAAAAATTCATACCATAATTGAGTCTAGAAACGATGTGGAGTACACTGCAATCAGGACAAATGTGACACAGGAGCAGAAAAACTGCGTATTTAAAGGTTGGCGCTCTGAACACGTCATCCTCCGATACACCAAAACGAGGCTGTATAAATCATTCATCACTTTCACGGGGAAAGCCGAGTGTCCAGGTGTCATTCATCAGTGCAGTGCAATACTATGAGTGAGAACTTAGTAAAACTGCCTGATGTAGAAAAAAGAACAGAGGATCATAGCGCTTACTGAGCATGCGTCCGGTAATAGAATAACTCCAAACGAACATATAGCAATAAAAGCTATGTGTCTCAGAATGAGAGATACAGGAAAAACAAATGAGTACATATATCAATAAAATAATGGAAATAATGAAATAAGATAGGAAAAAACGCAAAATGGAATATATGAATATATATTGTGATTAATAAGACAGATCTCACAGTATAAACATAGTCCATGAGAAAATAAGAAAAACAAGAAAAAGTGAACAGACAAACACTATATCCCATAATAAAAGAAAAAAGTATTATAGAAAAAATATATAGAAAAAATATTATAGAAATATTATAGAGAGAAAAAAATATTATAGAAATATTATAGAAATATTCTAGAAAAAAGTATTCTAAAAGATATTACAGAAAAAATATCATAGAAAAATAAATATCTTACCGAATCAAGAGACCTGTAACAAAAATATATGTGTGAAAAAAGAATAACCAGAACATTTTTCTATAAAATTACTATATAGCAACCCATAAAAGGTACCGTCATCATAACTCCTACTGCAAAAAATATATATTATTATTAGCACTAAGAAAATACAAACTACATATCACGTGACATGAGGAGAGTATATTGATCGATCACATAAAATATCACTAATAAGCAAATTATAAAGGACAAAAAAAACAGGGACCCAGGGCAAATCTCATGACATAGAATTACAACAACTTCAAAGAATATGAAGGCACAGAAAAGAAAAGTCTTTAATTTTTGCAATCTTGTGAACAAACCATCCCATGAAGCCAAAATTATGCTATATAAATATTTATTGAAATGATGCTTCAAGACAGTAAATTTTAAACAACAAATCAAACAGATGGGTAAAGTGCAAAAGGGCAATTATGTTCGTTTGCTTTTTCCACTATTGACAGTCATATGGTTATTCTTTATCCTTTTCTTTACTCCTTTAAACTTCTTAATGATGAGTTAACTATAAAAGAGGCATGTCACATCGTCAGTAATTTTATTTACTTTCTGACCTGGATGACCTCAGTCTGTGTGGGATTTCTGCTGCAATACTTTGAACAGGAACTCTGTATTATCCGCCCCTGACGCGTGGCCGTGTGTGTCTCCCTGCATGCATGGTTACGACGGCGTCCCTAGCCGCGGAGATCTGGATTTACACACTGACATCGCAGGAAGTTTTCTTCCTTCAGATCTCCGCTACGGACGCCGGATGACTGAATGCCGCTGCACTTAGAACACCGGCCGTGCGTAATGACATCTGGGCGAGTAGGCGTGACGTGACTCACATGGGAGGTTTATAAGGATGCACATCCACACACTTTTATCTGTCCCCCGAAGAAGCGTAGGAGACGTGAAACACGTGTCGGGACACTGGTCTCCACATGCAACCGTGGTCTGTCATTACATTAATATGGGTGAGTGTTCATTTTGAGGTCTGATTACTACGACTGGACTGTTTTACTAGGGCAACTTTGCACCTGTCTTTCTACCTCTTTTATGAATAGATTCACCCTATTTTATATATTTTGAACATCTATCCAGGGGCATGTGGGGTCTTTTCTATTCCCCTTTTGCACTTTACCCATCTGTTTGATTTGTTGTTTAAAATTTACTGTCTTGAAGCATCATTTCAATAAATATTTATATAGCATGATTTTGGCTTCATGGGATGGTTTGTTCACAAAATTGCAAAAATTAAAGACTTTTCTTTTCTGTGCCTTAATAAGCAAATTAGTATAAAACTATTCAGGGAATACTTCATATTCCATATTCATTCCTGTAGGATCTAGTGTTTGTAAGGTGTAGATACAATAGGATTCACGATTTTTTAACAATTTCAATCGATTTCCCTCTCGTCGTGGCATATCAATATGTTCAAGCACTTGGAATCTCAGTTGTGCAATAGAATGTCCAGAACTCAAGAAATGAAAAGGGATCGGAAGCATGGTCTTCTTACATCTAATTGTAGACTTATGTTGTGAAATACGGTCTCGGATACGTTGGGTAGTCCCCCCAACATATCCGAGACCGCAAGGACACTTGATAAGATATATCACATAGGATGATGAACAAGTGAAAAAACCTTTAAATGGAAACCTTTTGCCCGACCGACCAAATACAGAGATATCCTGGAAGAAAACCTCTTCCAGACTGCTCTGGACCTCAGACTTGGCCGAAGGTTCACCTTCCAACAAGACTGACCCTAAGCACAGCACACAGCTAAAATAACAAAGGAGTGGCTTCAGAACAACTCTGTGACCATTCTTGACTGGCCCAGCCAGAGGCCTGACCTAAACCCAATTGAGCATCTCTGGATAGACCTGAAAATGGCCGTCCACCAACGTTCACCATCCAACCTGACGCAACTGGAGAGGATCTGCAAGGAAGAATGGCAGAGGATCCCCAAATCCAGGTATGAAAAACTTGTTGGATCATTCCCAAGAAGACTCATGGCTGTACTAGCTCAAAAGGGTACTTCTACTCAATACTGAGCAAAGGGTATGAATACATATGACCATGTGATATTTCAGTTTTTCTTGTTTAATAAATTTGCAAAACTTTCTACATTTCTGTTTCTTTTTTTCTGTCATGATGGGGTGCAGAGTGTACTTTTATGAATTGACCAAATGGCTGCAATGAAACAGAGTGAAAAATTTAGATGGGTCTGAATACTTTCTGTACCCACTGTGTGTGTGTATATATATATATATATATATATATATATATATATACATATATATATATAATATATATATAATTATATATTTGGGTATTATAATGGACACGGTTGACATGATCTATTGGGTGATTTGGTGGAGGTTTAAGTTAACAATGTCTATCTGGAGGTCCTCTAATGCTCTGTGATCCAACTGATGCATGGGAAGAGGTACCGCTCTTTTATTCAGGAGGTTACCTGTCCTTGAAGGGAGGATCCCCTCTCTCTCCGTGGTGCTGTCATAGGTTCCGAAAAAAACACATTACCAGTAAGTAATTACACTGGGGAACAATTTGAAAAAAAAATTCTGTTGAGTTAGGTTTTTGAGCTGATTTATACTAAAATTGGCATGCTGATTCCAAAAATGAAGTCAGTTTTTTTCTATCACGTCAAGTTTTTCCTCCTCAACTTACCTGCCATAGAAGCACAATTGCACTGATTTCTGTAATAAGACTTGTTATCCGAGTACAATTCGACTCATATAGAGCTACGTGGCAACTTGTAAGAGTAGTCACAACTGAGACAGTGCCTATTTCTTATATATTTCATTTTTTGTTCATATTTGTACTATTTAAAAAAAAACAAAACACTTTTTAGGTACAGTAGATTACATATTTTTGCGAAGACAAAAATCCTATAGTTCAAAAACTTGACGTGATAGAGAAAAACTGAGATCATTTCTAGATTCAGCATCCAAAAATTAATTAAGAACAGTTGTCTGACCTAACTCCTAAAAAATTGCATTCCCCAGTGTTATGTATTTATCTTACACATTAGACATGTACTTCATGTGCCAGTCAAACACTGTATATATAACCCCTGGCAAAAATTATGGAATCACCTGGCTCTAAGGATGTTCATTCAGTTGTTTACTTTTGTTTAAAAAAAGCAGATCACAGACAGCGGTGGACTGGAGTACCTGGGGCCCACCAGGAAAAATCAATCTTGGGGCCCACCAGCACCATGCAGTTACCGTACTGTATATAGGAATAACATATGTCCATAAACTCTTTCAAAATGAATCAACTTTATTAACCAATAAATAACCAATAAAATAAGTCAAAACCAGGAGTAGAACAATCGGAGTAAAAGTACAATAGAAATACAGGCACCACTTCTGTGTTTATCACTCACTCCTGGTTTTGGCTACAAATACCGAGGTAAAAACTCGCCAAATATGCAACACGTGAACGTGGCCAAAGAAGAAGTAAATGAACCAAGCCTAGTACACAGATTTGGCACCAAAACCAAGCTTAGGCTATATTCATACTCAGCGTGTTATTTTTCTCTGCAGCCAAAACCTGCTTTCTTGGCAGTAAAAATTTCCATTTTCCGGTATTTTCGTGGCATTTTTTGGGTGTGGATTACATGTGTGCTTTTTCTACAGTACATGTGTTTATTCACCAAAACACTTCAAAAAACACTGTGGGGAAAAAAAGCTATTACAGTTTTTTTTTACTTTTTTTGTTGCTTTCTATGAGTGCAAAAATGCTGTAGGAAGTGATGTGCTGCAGATTTTAAAAAAAAAGCTGCAATTCACAAATTCAGTGAGGAAATAAAAAAATAACCAAACGGGGGGGGGGGCGGAGCCGGACATGGCTGAGTGAGGACGCTACTTGCTAGATCTCTTCTAAGTAATCCCCCATAGAACCGGTTTATTAGCCACAATGGGCAAATTGGCAGTAAAAAAGAACAAGCCCAGTAAGCCCAGCACCTCAGGGAAGCCTCCTGCACCCCAGGGCACCATCGGGGCTTATTTAACACGCTCCCGGGAGCCTGAGACCGGCTCACTGCCACAGAAAGAGCTGTGGCCTACAGGGCCTGAAAGAAGCCCTGCCACGGCGCCAGTGAGGGCAGAAATCCAGGGGACCCAGAGAAGGGGTGAGGAGATGGAGATCCCCCGCGGTCCAGGAGGACCCTCCAATGGACCAACGGCGGCGGCAGGAGCTGATGACCCCCCCGCAACTGGGACGGCATTACCGCCATAGGCGCCATTCCAAGATGGCGGCCGCGATCCTGGGACGCTAGCAGGCAGCCTAGGGCTGGAAGACGGGTCTCCCACGGCTGCGGTCCTACCTGCATCACCCTCCGCTGTGCCTCCGCTGCGACCGGGCAGCTCCGGTGACCTGCCTGCAGCCGTACATCGTGAGGCTGGGAGTGCGGCGTGCGGGAGCGGGGCGCACAGGTGCTCGGGCCCAGGAGATGACTCACCGCTGCGAGCCCGAGCACTGAAGAAGCAGACGACACAGGGAGACGCTGCAGCTCTGACACCACCGCTCCTGTCCTCACAAGCAAGCACAGGGACCAAAGGTGAGGAGGGAGCAGCAGCAAACTCTGTGGGCCGGATGTACTACAGGAACCAGGTACAGGGCCAAAAGATGGTCCTGGGGAGCGGGATACACCCTAGTGGGGGGAATAACACCCCCAGTCACTCACCAAGAGCTACACAATCCTCAGGGGGAGCAGGCAATGGAGGAGGGCCACCTACATCTCAGATGGCTGCCAATGAGCCCTGGGGGACACCTCAGAGAGAAGCACACTCACCAGATACCTGGTCCACTGGGTCCTCTTGGGCTGAGAGTCCGACAGCCACAGTCAGGGACCTAGATGGGGGCCCACTAATCCCCATGAATGGGGGACCCAGAACACTGGGGGCACCCCCAATACGTCTCACATCTGCACCACAAGTATGGGAAGGCATCAAAAACCCCCAGAACATGCAGACGCTGACATATGGACCGGCCCTTCAGGACTCTTTTTACGCATACCCAAATATGTTTCACGCGGCCGCCTCGATGGGCGACGACCGCCCGGCATCTCTGGCAGACCTACGATCTCTGTTACAAGCAATCCCCACCAAGAGTGACATTGCAGCTCTGGCTAATCAAGTGGTGGCGGAGTGCAAACAAGAATTCATCCAGCTGCGACAAGATCTCTCTTCCCTTACTCACAGGGTAGATACCCTGACAGAGCAGCAATCTGATTCTCAGGTGTCTATCCGATCTATCCAAGAAACTGCTGAAAACCAATCTAAGCAACTATTTGCCCTCCAGCAGCATGCGGATGACCTAGAGAACAGAAACAGACGAAACAATCTGCGGATTAGAGGTCTTCCAGAATCTATTGCCGCCCCTGATATCCCTGCTGCTCTTCGTTCCATCTTCAACAATTTGTTAAAGAGACCACCAGGAGCTCCCCTTGAACTTGATAGAGCCCATAGGGCTCTACGCCCTCCAGATCCAGATGACTCCCACCCAAGAGATATCGTATGCAGAGTACACTTTTTCGCTGTAAAAGAGGCCATTCTACAGGCAGCCAGGAGAAAACAGAACTTGTCATATAATGGCTCTACCTTTCGCATAATGCCTGATCTTTCACGACACACCCTGGCCCAACGTGCGACTCTTAAACCCCTCCTTGATGTCTTAAAAGAGAGAGGTCTGCCATTCCGGTGGGGATTTCCATTTTCCCTATCGGTACAGAAGGACTCCCGATGGATGGTCCTGCCTTCCCCAGAGGGCCACCCGGCTTTTATCGAGAGTCTGAATCTGCCTGCAATGTCTATTGCAGCCTGGCCGACTACACTACTCCAGCCGTGGGTGCCCAGGGGACGGCCTACCTCCTCCAGACCACCTCCACCTCCTGAGTCCAGCAGGGGGTTGCCTCCGAGAGGAGAACGGGGTCGCAGGGCAGGCCGCCCGCGTTAGCTGATGCTGAGGATACCAAAGGCTGAATACGCCTGTATGACTTATACCTCTTACAGTAATGACATGTAGAAAAGGGAAAAATTGCGACAACGCCAGTAGATGTAAGTGATGAACTTTATTACACACAGGGAAGGTGAAATAGCGGCACAAATTGCAGGTGAGACAACAGGTCTTTGACCTGTTGTCTCACCTGCAATTTGTGCCGCTATTTCCCCTACCCTGTGTGTAATAAAGTTCATCACTTACATCTACTGGCGTTGTCGCAATTTTTCCCTTTTCTACATGTCATGTTCCAGCGACCTGCCAGGGTCCATATTCCGCCATGTATATTTATGATATTATTCTATACATAACAATTTGATAAATCATGGTGTGGCTGTGGTTCGTACATAACTCTTACAGTAATGAGGCTCACGTGGCTTCCACATGTTACCCTCCAGTCTATTCCTAGCCCGTATTACATAAGAATTTATTACCTTTACCGGTGTCTATGGTTATCCATAATGTTTTTCTTTCTTAGTATATATAGAGCTCTGCTCAGATATGTCTGACTTCCTTTTTCCCCAAATAGGTTGGGATCCTCTGTCCTGCCTAGATGAGGCGGATATGTTCCCTAGGAACGTTTGTTCGGATTTAGTTAACTATCCTAGGCTTTTTTTGCCTGTTGTTCTCCTTGTTTTTTTCTCTCTCTTCTTTTTTTTCCCACTACTTCTTACTTTCCTCAAGTCTCCCCTTCTCCATATCCTCGGTGGCCGGGCTGAACATGTCCGATTCTCTTTCTTAAATATCTCTAATGATCTATTCTCTTATAGATGGCGGACTTAACCATCGCTTCTTTCAATGCCAGGGGCCTCAATGTTCCGGAGAAAAGGACACAGATATTGTATCATCTTCATAAACAGAAGGTGAGAATAGCATGTCTACAGGAGACACACTTCAAACGAGGGCATGCCCCTATTCTTAAAAATAAATATTACCGGACATGGGTATCCTCGGATAACCCTGACTCCCGCTCTAAAGGCGTGGCGATAGCCATCCATAAATCCCTCCCACATCAAATCCTAAAGTGCACGACAGATAGTCTTGGCAGATACATTATTCTTTCACTGAGGGTGGGGACCCACATCTTCACAATAATTAACGCGTACGCCCCAAATCAAAAACAGGATAGTTTTATTTCCCGCCTGATCGATACCGCGACCCCCCTGATACAAGGTACGGTGATTTTATGTGGGGACCTTAATATCACCCTGGACCCTACTTTAGACAACTCGAAAGGGAAATCCAGTATTGCATACACCACCATCAAACGAATTAAAAAAGCTTTACTACGCATGCAACTGTTTGACACCTGGAGAATACAACACCCATCGGACAGAGATTACAGTTTCTATTCCCACACTCAGGATTCATATAGCCATCTTGATTACATACTGGTGCAACATAGCGTGCTACCTTGGGTCCAACACACGAGAATGGATAACATATTATGGTCAGACCATGCGTCGGTATATTGCACGATTGAGATCCCCTCGCTTACGGCTTCTAGGGGGTCGTGGCGTCTGAACGAGTCATTGCTACTGGATGAGCTTTGCGCTTCGGATATCCAGACCTCCATTGCAAGATTCATGGAGGACCACTTAGTAGATGACACAGGCCCCACTTATAAGTGGGAGGCACTGAAATGTGTCCTACGTGGCATTTTTATTAAGCACGAGTCTCGAATCAAGAAAGAGAAGGCCCAAGACATAGTAAAAGCTCTACATAGGGTTTCTGAACTGGAGCTCATCCACAAGCGAGCCTTATCGGCCACGAACTTACGGGCACTCCTGCAGGCTAGGTTTCAGGTTAAGAAACTGCTTGATTCCTCATATCAGCGTCTGATACAGGTAGGGAAGGGGAAGTTTTAGGAGTTTGGGGATAAACCTGGCAGGCTGTTAGCAAACGCGTTGAGGGAGGACAGAGCTCACACCCTCATTCCCTGCATCAAGAACTTGCGACGAATTACTTTACGCCACCCCAGACATCTCAAATACCTTTCACGACTATTATTCCAAGTTGTATAATCTACCTGCCGAGCCCCATAGACCGAGTGATGGAAATCCCTCAATGCCCTCACCTTTTAGATGTCCCGACAGTTCTATAATAGACAACCTGGAAAGTCCATTTTTACTGGAAGACTTATTGGCAGTGATTCGCGATACTCCGGGCAATAAGAGCCCTGGACCTCACGGGTTCCCCGCCAAATTTTATAAATCCTTCTCGGAACAATTAGCGCCTCTAATGCTCCTTTCCTTCAATTCAATCTCGGACTCAGTCCCCTTTCCGCCCCACTCCACCACGGCCCATATTTCACTTATTCAAAAGGCCGGAAAAGATCCCATGACGTGTAGCAGTTTTAGACCAATATCACTCCTTAACGTAGATTTAAAAATTTATGCCAAGCTTTTGGCAAACAGACTTAGCCCCTTGCTCCCCAACTTGATCCACCTTGATCAGGTCGGATTTGTCCCAGGCAGAGAGGCAAGGGACAATACCATAAAAACCCTGGACTTAATCCAACACGCACACAATAAAAAGCTGCCCATGATGTTACTGTCTTTGGATGCCGAGAAGGCTTTTGACAGAGTCTCCTGGCAGTCGTTATCACAGACCCTAGACCATATAGGCCTGGGGCCAGTTTTCTCGTCTAAAATTATGGCGTTATATCACTCCCCGACTGCTCTCCTTAAGATTAATGGCACTCTGTCGAAACCCTTCTCCATCCGAAACGGGACCCGACAGGGTTGCCCCTTGTCACCGTTACTATATGTATTAGTCATGGAACACTTGTTGTCAGCCATCCGGGCTAACCCAGACATACGGGGAATTAAGATTGCCAATCGGGAGCATAAATGCGCTGCCTTCGCCGACGATCTTCTTGTATATTTAAGTAGCCCCACCACATCCCTCCCGTCCTTAATGATGGAATTAAACCGGTTTAGTAAGTGGTCCAATTTTAAAATTAATTTTGATAAATCAGAGGCCCTAAATATCTCCTTGTCCCAATCGACTGTAAATGTTATAAAACCAAACTTCCCCTTTAGATGGCCACCCCATGGTAGCATCGGATACTTAGGCATCAAGATCCCATCTGACCTGTCCAGACTCTTTCAATTAAACTACCAGAGTTTTCTGTCACGGCTCGAGGGAGATCTGACTCGGTGGCATGGGGGCACTGTTTCATGGTTTGGTAGGATCAGTGCACTCAGGATGACGGTCCTTCCGAGATTGCTATATTTGCTGCAGACGACCCCGGTCTATGTACCGGTAACCTATTGGGCCAAGATGCAGCGCATGTTTGGTAGATTTGTCTGGTCTGGAAGATGTCCTCGTATAGGAAGTGGCATTTTGACTAGGACCAAAGGTGCAGGAGGAACGGGGCTGCCCGATTGTAGGCGGTACTACTTGGCGGCCGCTCATGCCAGGGTCTTGGACCTTCTACATAATTCTAGTTCTAAACTGTGGGTTAGCTTGGCACAAGAAATATGCCCCTTATCAATACCGACCCTGCCGTGGACCTGGCCGCTCCTCACCAAACATAAGATTGAGATGTCTTATAGCACCAAGCAGACTCTGAAAACGGTGCACTCTGGGTCGTCACGTAATCTCCTGATCCAACCTAGAGGGCCCCTTATGCCACTGACGGACAACCCGGAGTTTCTGCCGGGGGCATCATCCAACAATTTTCTAGGAAGCACGAAATTGAACCCCTTGAGGCTAAATCGAGTGATCCCGAGGGGGCCCATTATCCCACTTCAGGAGATAGTAGAGAGTTGTAATTTTAAACTACGTTTCCATTTTGAATATGCCCAACTCAAGCACTTCTTGGCTTCCCAAGATACTATCATGACTCACCCCTTCCCCCAAACCCCTTTTGAAAACCTCTGCACTGGTTCCTCTGATATGCGCCACGCTATATCAAAGGTGTACAAGCTTTTGACGAGCACAGTAGAGGTGTCGCCTTCTCGCTTCTGTAAAGCTTGGGAGTTAGAGCTCAACCAACCGATTACCGGGAGCCAATGGGAACGTTGTTATCGCCTGACCCACAGGTCCGTGATTGCCACTAAGATGCAAGAAACTAGCTATAAAATACTTTCCAGGTGGTACAGGGTATCGGCGTCTCTACACGCGTGGTGCCCCGAAATACCTGACTCTTGCTGGCGATGTGGGGCCTCGGGAGGCACCATGTCCCACATCTGGTGGCACTGCCCGAGCCTGTCGGTCTTTTGGAGCCAGGTACTGGCAGCCATACGGGGGGCAACAGGGATTGTAATCCCCAGTCGCTCGGAGGCAGTTTTACTGTATATCTTTGACATATCAGAAAGGGTTTTTAAGAAATCGATCCTAGGCCACCTTCTCCAGGCCGCCAAGACCGTGATCCATCGGCGGTGGAAAGATTCTAACCCCCCGACGGTAGATGAGTGGATAACAGAGGTAAATGTTATTCACCACATGGAAATGGTGATGGCCCAATCTCGAGGGCAGACGGTGGCAACGGCCTCCAAGTGGTTCCAATGGGAATCCTTCTTGTCTAGTAAAACACTTCTTGAACTAATTTAACTTCCGGACGGGGGGCACTCTGGCCTTTTCTCTTCCAGACAGTTCACACCGCATTCTTGACAAATTTTTAGCTCAACAGACAATGCATCAGTCCCAGTCGCCTCACTCTGCTTTCTATCCTCTCCCTTCTCTGCATTACCCCTCTTTTTCTAGACTCTGTGACTTCCTCTTGTTTTAATATCTTCTCCTTGACTTATTGTTTTATTGTTTCTTAAGGTGTTAAGTGATTATCTATGTACCATTTCTACCATCCATAGAATTTTGCGAAGCCTGCGAAGGCTTGGTCTAGCATTAACTTCTGATCTGTTTCATTTGCAATAGTATGGATGTATGTTCTAACTTTTTATTTCCTGGAAAATTAATAAAATAATAAATTGGAAAAAAAAATAAAAAAAAAAATAACCAAACATGTGCATGAGATTTCTGAAATCTCACAGCTTTTGCTTGTACTGTTAAAAGCATCATGGAATTTGTATTAAAGAAACACTGCAAAAAATGCTGCATGTGAACAAAGTCTTAGGCTAAGTTCACATTTCCGCTATTTTCCCAGTGTCACAATCCGTCTCTTGACGGCTTCTGACGTTGAGAAGGTTAATTGTGTACAAACACATGTAGCGTTGAACGGGTACCGTTTTTTTCATTTTTTTCTGAAAGGTTTATTTTATCCTTTTAGGAAGAGGGGAGAGAGAGAGCGAGAGACAGAAACAGAGAGAGAGAGAGAGGTAGAGACAGACAGAGAGACACGGTGCGTTGCTTGTGACTCACCGAAAAACATTGCATGCAGCGTTCATCCCCACCGGCGGTCAGTCGATCTGCCGCGCGCTGGATACAGCGCAAGGCCATCCGTCACAATCCGCCTTTCATACAAGTCTATGGAAAGCAACGGAAGCCGCCAAAGCATTTTTGGCGGTTCCAGTTGTTTCTCAAAGTGGCGGATTGTGACACCCGGGAAATAGCGGAAATTTGAACTTACCCTTAGGGTATGTGTACATAACATCTTTTTCAGGTGGATTCTGCCTGGAATCCAATTGAAAATGAGCAGTAAAAGAAGTTAGATCCTGAGCTGAGGGTCATTAGCAGATCGTATCAAATGCTCTCGCATCACATGCCATACGCAAGTGTGACTCTGCCCTTATAAGAGTAAAATGAGTAAAGATGCTGGCGGATCCCCAGCAGAAAACGATGGCAAAGCCACCAGTGAGGACAATGCAGGAAAAAGACCTGGTGTAAAGGTCGTCACACAAGTGCTACACAGTTACTGGACCGCAGAATATCTTTCTATTTTGTTATTTTTCAAACATACTCACTCAACCATGTCACCAAAGTATATAAACTCCACACCAATGGAAAAAGGTCATAGTATAGGATATACCAGTCACATATTACCCTGTATATGTCATAAGATGTCTGTACATAGTATATCACATCCAGAATACAGGACTGTGATGGTGGGATATTGTGGGTCATGTACCATTTTGTGTGGGTTCATGTTTAGGCGTGGTTCACTATCCGTTATTTGTACTACTTATGTGTACATTCTATTGTCTGTAGATAATCACCCCCTACAGTGTTTCTGTCCCTGGGTCTGGGGGAGGGGTCCAGGGATTCAACTAAACTCTCTGTTTTACTTGGAGATTGGCAGTCTGTTGGAGAACTTCAAGAATGAAGCAGGAAGATTGATCCTCTGGTAGAAGCTGAGACTTCTCAGAGAGAGACCTGGACATTTATCGCTTACTGGACTATACAGTCAGGGCCAGAAATATTTGGACAGTGACACAAGTTTTGTTATTTTAGCTGTTTACAAAAACATGTTCAGAAATACAATTATATATATAATATGGGCTGAAAGTGCACACTCCCAGCTGCAATATGAGAGTTTTCACATCCAAATCGGAGAAAGGGTTTAGGAATCATAGCTCTGTAATGCATAGCCTCCTCTTTTTCAAGGGACCAAAAGTAATTGGACAAGGGACTCTAAGGGCCGCAATTAACTCTGAAGGCGTCTCCCTCGTTAACCTGTAATCAATGAAGTAGTTAAAAGGTCTGGGGTTGATTACAGGTGTGTGGTTTTGCATTTGGAAGCTGTTGCTGTGACTAGACAACATGCGGTCTAAGAAACTCTCAATTGAGGTGAAGCAGAACATCCTGAGGCTGAAAAAAAAAGAAAAAATCCATCAGAGAGATAACAGACATGCTTGGAGTAGCAAAATCAACAGTCGGGTACATTCTGAGAAAAAAGGAATTGACTGGTGAGCTTGGGAACTCAAAAAGGCCTGGGCGTCCACGGATGACAACAGTGGTGGATGATCGCCGCATACTTTCTTTGGTGAAGAAGAACCCGTTCACAACATCAACTGAAGTCCAGAACACTCTCAGTGAAGTAGGTGTATCTGTCTCTAAGTCAACAGTAAAGAGAAGACTCCATGAAAGTAAATACAAAGGGTTCACATCTAGATGCAAACCATTCATCAATTCCAAAAATAGACAGGCCAGAGTTAAATTTGCTGAAAAACACCTCATGAAGCCAGCTCAGTTCTGGAAAAGTATTCTATGGACAGATGAGACAAAGATCAACCTGTACCAGAATGATGGGAAGAAAAAAGTTTGGAGAAGAAAGGGAACGGCACATGATCCAAGGCACACCACATCCTCTGTAAAACATGGTGGAGGCAACGTGATGGCATGGGCATGCATGGCTTTCAATGGCACTGGGTCACTTGTGTTTATTGATGACATAACAGCAGACAAGAGTAGCCGGATGAATTCTGAAGTGTACCGGGATATACTTTCAGCCCAGATTCAGCCAAATGCCGCAAAGTTGATCGGACGGCGCTTCATAGTACAGATGGACAATGACCCCAAGCATACAGCCAAAGCTACCCAGGAGTTCATGAGTGCAAAAAAGTGGAACATTCTGCAATGGCCAAGTCAATCACCAGATCTTAACCCAATTGAGCATGCATTTCACTTGCTCAAATCCAGACTTAAGACGGAAAGACCCACAAACAAGCAAGACCTGAAGGCTGCGGCTGTAAAGGCCTGGCAAAGCATTAAGAAGGAGGAAACCCAGCGTTTGGTGATGTCCATGGGTTCCAGACTTAAGGCAGTGATTGCCTCCAAAGGATTCGCAACAAAATATTGAAAATAAAAATATTTTGTTTGGGTTTGGTTTATTTGTCCAATTACTTTTGACCTCCTAAAATGTGGAGTGTTTGTAAAGAAATGTGTACAATTCCTACAATTTCTATCAGATATTTTTGTTCAAACCTTCAAATTAAACGTTACAATCTGCACTTGAATTCTGTTGTAGAGGTTTCATTTCAAATCCAATGTAGTGGCATGCAGAGCCCAACTCGCGAAAATTGTGTCACTGTCCAAATATTTCTGGACCTAACTGTATTTGTGTTACTGGATTAATTGGACTATATTTGTGTTACTAGATTAATTTTACCCTCTGTTTTGTGGATTATTTTACGGACCGTTTTGATTTGCTTGGAATAAATGCTCTATGGATTGTACCGCCATCTCTCGCTCTGTTTATTGTGTGATATGGGAGAAGAACCCCCGTGACAAGGACAATATGTGACGGTGTATGATCTGCTGTGACTACAGATACCAGATGTCAAATATAGGATAATATGTGATGGTGTGTGATCTGCTATGACTACAGATACCAGATGTCATATATGGGATATGTGATGGTGTATGATGAGTACAGTCATGAGATATATCAGCCGCATGTTATCTGTATATAACATCAGATGTCTGAGCACATAGTATATCAGTATATACGGGGATATATGACTGGTAAAAGTGAATTAATTTGCAGGATCCTGTTTAGGGTACCAGGTCACTATTCTGTGGCCCCAGGCTCTCTCATGCTAACTTCATCTTACCTGCAGGCATACTTGGCTTTTCCTTTAATTTGTAGCTTGGTCCAATGTCATGTATGTGTTACCTGCAAAAGGCTGTGTGCACACAGTGTGTTTTTAAAAAGTTTTTTTTCCATGTGTTTTTGAGTACAGTTTTGTCACAAAACTGCAGGCAAGTCCTTTGCCGGCAAAGTCAATGAGAATCTTGAAGTTTGTGCACATGTTGCTTTTTTTATTTGCAGCAGAAAAACTGAAGCATGTCAATTCTTTCAGTGTTTCTCCACCCCAAATGCATGAAAAACACAATGGAAACACGCATGCAGAAAAACACATAAAAATATACTGAAAACAAGGCAAAAAAGCACTGAAAAAATGAAGTTTTTCCTGCCAAGAGATGCAGACTTGGTGCAGAAATTTTTGCAACCAAATACTCAGCAACCGCTCATATCCAAAATGATGTTGCAGCTGATGTTGGCATGCCTATTGCATACTGTGCATGATGCCACTGTTATGTGCCGCTCACCACTCCACTCAGAGGAGAAAGAACAAGCTGCTCATTGCGGGATCGAGGAAAGATGAGAGGAATTGTTTATTTATATGTTAAAATGTATTTGAGGAAAGCTCCTGGACGGTGACATTATTATATGAAGGGCCCAGAACAGGGACATTATAACATACAGGGCCTAGGACGTGGACATTATTACATAATGAGTACATTATTACATGAAGGGCTAGGACGGGGAACATTATTATATATAGTTCCCAGGACAGGGAACACTATTATGTACAGGGTCATAACTGTGACATTATTACATACAGGGCTATTATTACATACAGGGTCCAGGACTAAGACATTATTACAAACATGGCTAGTACAGCTAGGATGGGGACATTATTACAGTCAGAGACCAGGACAGGGACATAATTACATACAGGGCCAGGACAGCGGCATCATTAAAGGACGGGGGAATTAATACAGGACGAGGGCATTAAACGGAACCTATCAGGTCCAATATGCAAACAGAACTACGAGCAGTTCTGGGTGCATATTGCTAATCCCTGCCTGTCAGTCCCTGTATATAGCAGCATTAAAAAAAAAGAGATTTTTAGAAAAAGTATTTCTAAAGATCTTGTATCGTATGCTAATGAGCGCAGCGACTAGTCCCAAGGGCGTTGCTTCCCTTGCTAGTTGGCTCCAATAGCATGTTAGTACTATCATGCTAATGAATGTGCAGCTTCAGAAGATGATCTCACTCACCTCTCCGCTGCCATCTCCACCTGACGCTGGATTTCGGCTCAGTGCACATGACCCCGGAGTTTCAGTCATGCGCACTACTTCAGTGTGAAGCCAGGACACGTACATCTGGCTTCATAGTGCACATGACCCAAACTCCGGGGTCATGTGCACTGAGCCCAAAATCCAGCGTCGGGTGGTCATGGCAGCAGAGAGGTGAGTGAGATCATGCTCTGAAGCTGCACATTCATTAGCATGATAGTACTAACATGCTATTGGAGCCGCCTAGCAAGGGAAGCAACGCCCTTGGGACTAGTACAGGCGCTCATTAGCATATGATAAAAATGTGGCGCCCTGGACAAGCCAGGGGCCACAGATAACAACACACACACACACCCCCACCCTCAGCAGTTTACAGCAGTCATCCCCAGTGAGACCTGATTTCTTCCTCGGGTTCAGACAGACCCACCAGGTGGGCGGAGTCAGGCAGATGGGCACGCCCACCGAGGAGTTTAGCTGGCCTTAGGCAGGAAACAAGCCCAGACAAGTCCAGGCAGAGGAAGAGAGAGGAGGTCTGCAGAGAGGCAGACGCAGACTGGGGCCTAGGTTGGAGCCTAGGGCCCTCGTGTAGCAGTCAGGCAGACGGTAGTGGCCGTCTGCGAGAGCCGAGAAGACAGTCTGGTGGAACCGTAGGTAGCCGGGGCTGGGCGGTGGCCCACCGGTACTGAACCGGGGAGCCAGCTGGAAACCGGAGCGCAGGAGGAGCGTATGGAAGGTGCAGGAAAGGACTTACATTACCAACCTGGGGTCAGGGGAAAAACACCGCAGCCGTCTGTGGTACCCGTCCATCCAGCCGTTTGTTTCATCAGAGACTCCGTGTGTGTTACTGGCTGAGTGAGTACCACCGTGCCGTGCAGCACAGCGCTGCCCCCGCGACCCTGCACCTCACCAGGCCCCGTAACCCGCCTGCCATCCATCCCTACCCCATCACCGGGCCCCGGGACAACCAACCCCCTACCCACGGAAGGGATAACTAACATCCAGGCTGCTCCCTGTAATCGCTCCCGGGATCCCCGTCCAGAGCAGCGGTGGTGTCACCAATCTCACCACAACCGTGGGTGGCATCACGGACAATATCAAATCCCCACCCTTTTCACTCACAGGCGAGGAGCGCCGCTTGAGTCCCTGGGATCCAGCCCACCGCTTGAGCCACCACCGAGCAGCAGCAGCAGCAGCCGGACCCGAGCAGTGGGAGAGCGCAGCGTCCCCTCCTACGCCCGTGACAAAAAATCTTTAGAAATACTTTTTCTAAAGATCTCTTTATCTATGCTACTGTATACAAGAATGGTTAGGCAGGAATTAGCAATATGCACCCAGACGGGTATATAAGACGGTGACATTATTACATACAGGGTCCAGGACTAAGACATGATTACAAACAGGGCTAGTACGGGGACATTATAACATTCAGAGGCCAGGACAGGTACATTATTACATATACTGTCAGGAAAGGGGCGTTATTACATGACAGGGACATTATTACATACAGGGCCAGGACGGGGGCATCATTACAGGACGGGGCAGACAGGGAATATTATTACAGACGGGGAACCTTATATTACAGGATAGGGCCTATAGATTTTCTGGGGGCACAGGGTGAGGGGGGCACACAATACAGCAAAGCCAGTATTCAGATTAATATATACTATACTGTGGCTACAGACATCAAATGGTGCATAATGGGCCGGCACTTGGACTTGTCTAAACACAGTGGCGGCATTTAATGCAACAAACGGCAGGAGGCCCCACACATAGCTGCTAAGCCCCCAGCCCAGGGGGCAATTGCCCCCTGGCCCAGCCTGCCCCTGCTCCCGATGCATATAAACAGATCACGGGGGCCCACTCAGGGGAGTGCATAGAGATCACGGGGCCCACTCCGAGGCGTACATACAGATCATGGGGCCCACTCAGGGGCGTGCATAGAGATCATCAGGGGGCCCACTCTGGGGTGAACATACAGATCTTGGTGCCCACTCGGGCATGCATAGAGATCATCAGGGGGCCCACTCAGGGGTGTACATACAGATCTTGGGGCCCACTCGGGTATGCATAGAGATCATCAGGGGGCCCACTCAGGGGTGTACATACAGATCATTGAGCCCACTCAGGGGCGTACATAGAGATCATCAGGGGGCCCACTCAGGGGTGTACATACAGATCATGGGGCCCACTCAGGGGCGTGCATAGAGATCATCAGGGGGCCCACTCAGGGGTGTGCATACAGATCATGGGGCCCACTCAGGGGCGTGCATAGAGATCATCATGGGGCCCACTCAGGGGTGTACATACAGATCATGGGGCCCACTCAGGTGTGCATAGAGATCAGGGTGCCCACTCACGGGCATGCATACAGATCACGGGGCCCACTCAGGGACGTACATAGAGATCACAGGGACCAGGGGCCACTCAGGCCCGTGATGCCCTGTGGCCTGGGAGCTGCCTGAGGGTACCATACTGTGAGGGTACAGCTGCAATACAAGCTCGCAGCAGGACAGATGGGATGGTGGAGGCGGCTGGAGCACTGTCTGGGGACCCCTGGCCTGGGGCTGGCCCCAGGCAGGTGACTGGTGAGGTAAAGAGCCCCCCGCTCACACCCCTTGGCCCCCGCGCCCCCCCCCAGGGCCTCTGCTTGCCCCCCTGGGCCCCCGCCTTCTATACTCACGTGCTGCTGCTCCTGCAGCCTGGAGTGGGGCGACGCCGGGTCCGTCCTCCGCAGCGCGATGCTGCAGTCACCTGCACAGGAAGGAAGCAGTCATCGCTCTGAGACTGCATCCTCTTGCAGTGTCGCTGCGCAGAGAAGTCAGAGCGGCACTGATAGTGACAGCAGGCAGAGCAGGGAGATCGCTCTCCCTGCTTGCCGCTGCAGAGGGAATGGGATTGTCACTAATCATATCGGCAATGTGCCGATATGATTAGTGAAATTACCGGCCGGGGGGGCCTCCCACACATATCCATAGGGGCCCAGGGGTTTTAGGGGGCGTGGCCTAGGGGGCGTGGCCATCAATAGCAGGGCCCACCGGGGGTTCTCCCGACCTTCTGGTGGGCCAGTCCGCCCCTGATCATAGACATGGCGCAAAACTAAAATCATTTCAAATGGCAACATTCTTTTCAAGACCAAACAGGGGGAAAAATTCTGGAATCACTAAATTATGAGGTAAAAATTATTGAATCATGAAATGCAAACAAACAAAAAAACACTCCAATACATCACTAGTATTTTGTTGCACCATCTCTGGCTTTTATAACAGCTTGAAGTCTCTGAGGCATGGACTCAATGAGTGACAAACAGTACTCTTCATCAATCACTACCGTGCGGTGCTGCCGCCACCTCACCACTGTGTGGAGCTGCCGCCGCCTCACCACTGTGTGGAGCTGCCGCCGCCTCACCACCATGTGAAGCCGCCACCCAACCAACACCCCACCTACTGTCTCCTTCCCAAAATCCTATAGAATGTAAGCTCGCAAGGGCAGGGTCCTCTTCCCTCTAAACCAGTCTGTCTATTGTAACTTGGATATGTATTCTGTATGCAACCCCTTCTCATGTACAACATCATGGAATTAATGGTGCTCTATAAATTAATAATAATAATAATCATAATAATAATCTGGCTCCAACTTTCTCTGATTGCTGTTGCCAGATCAGCTTTGCAGCTTGGAGCCTTGTTATGGACCATTTTCTTTAACTTTCACCAAAGATTTTCAATTGGATTGAGATCCGGACTATTTGCAGGCCATGACATTGACCTTATGTGTCTTCTTTCAAGGAATGTTTGCACTCCCCTCCCCTCCCCGTGTTTGCTGTAATTATGCTGCGGTTTGTGCAATAAATTTGCCAGTTCATATCGACCAGTGAGTTGCCGCCATTCCTTCTTTTTTGAAGTTCTTTTTTGGATTCTCACCTGTTGGCAGAGCACCACAGAGATCGGCTGGAGGTCCGCGTTCCACGTGAAAACCACAACCAGTGAGTACACACCTGGGCTTGCAGTGCCTGGCTTTCTTTCCTTTTGACTATTTATTGAAGATGTAATGACAGCCATCTCCCCAGTGCCTTTACCTGACATGCAGCCCCATATCATCAATGACTGTGGAAATGTACATGTTCTCTTCACGCAGTAATCTTTATATTGTTTAGCTTTTCTGTATGTAAATCTCATTTCCTTTAGGCGGTTTCTTACAGTTCGGTCACAGACATTAACTCCAATTTCCTCCCATTCATTTCTCAATTGTTTTGTTGGGCATTTTCTGTTTTGGAGACATATTGCTTTAAGTTTCCTGTCTTGACGCTTTGATGTCTTCCTTGGTCTACCAGTATGTTTTCCTTTAACAACCTTCCCATGTTGTTTGTATTTGATCCAGATTTTACACACAGCAGACTGTAAAAAACCAACATCTTTTGCAACATTGCGTGATGATTTACCCTCTTTTAAGAGTTTGATACTGTAAACCTCTCCTTTGTTTCAATTGACATCTCTCGTGTTGGAGCCATGATTCATATCATTCCACTTGGTGCAACAGCTCTCCAAGGTGTGATCACTCCTTTTTAAATGCGGACTAATGAGCAGATCTTACCGATGGTGGTATTAGTTTTCGGAATGAAAATTTACAGGGTGATTCCATAATTTGTCCTCATAATTGAGTGATTCCATAATTTTCCCCTGTTTGGACTTGAAAAGTAACCGTTACTGGCTAGCACATTATGTTTTCATGATTTTTTTTTAGTGTTTCTTAAAGCCAGAAAGTTGACATTTGAAATGTCTATAGTTTTGTGCCATGTCTGTGATCTGCTTTTTTTTTTTAAACAAAAGTAAACAACTGAATGAACATGCTTAGAGCCAGGTGATTCCATAATTTTTGCCAGGGGTTGTATATACCTCACACATCTCTTGTTAAATAGATTCCAGTTTTGTCACTTACACTAGACACAACTTGCTTGTTAGACACATACATGTCCCACTCAGACACTGAACATTTAACTCGCACATCACTTGCATACAGAAGACATATCACACATGACTCACCCACTGGACACATCCTTCATATGCCATCATGGCACTAGAAACATTGCACACACCACTCGCATACTAGAGACAGTTTGCACGCACCACTCGCGTACTAGACATACTGGACATATAAAACACACAAACTACTAATTTACTAGTCACTCATACAATGAAGCATTTACTGTTCAAGAGCACCAATGATAATCCGACTGTAATGGGTACTGGAAAGCTCACTATGGTCCTGAGTTAGAAATGCCAAAACATTTAGTAAATAAGAGTAGGGTAGTTGGGAATTGATTTTTTGAATGCATTTTGAAATAGAATAAACACATTTTCTTAAGAATTTTTATCTTCCCATTCTATTTCAGTAATTGAAGCACAGATTTCTGAAGTCTCGTCTCCAAAGGCAATAACTACAACCTAATAAACACAACAGAGATTTGTTACAAATAAAATTCTTCTGATTTAGTCCCTAATGAATGATCTCTTGTTAGTTATAAAACAACTGTAAATGAGACAGCGCACGAAAATCAACAGAGGAAAATCTGGGGAAGACATAATGAAAGGTGGAATTAATTTGTGACTTTACCACATTTCTTACATATTTTAATCATCTTAGTATAACTTAATATAGCTGTTAGTCAATTTAATCATTATAAAAGCAAATTCCATTATAATAAATTTCACAATGTCCTTTCTCACAAGTGTAATATATCGAATAGACCTGGCTCACTGAGTGGTAGGGTGCTCTGGAGAAAACAAGCAACCAAATACAAAAAAGATCTCCGGCACTTCAATACAAGAAGGATAATGAACACAGTCTGGGTATCTTTGATGCTTTTTTTATTGTGAAAAGGAAAAGTCTGTCTCAACGTTTCGGTCTCGATGGGACCTTTATCGAGAGTTCTATCAGACTAAGAAATTAGAGTAAGGGTACGAATTGCACCAACTTGGAACTGTGTGGGTCACCACCCGAAAAGGTAAGTCAATCAGTAAATGCACTGTGACCAATATGTTGAAATGTCAGTGTCAGCCAGTAGGGGTCGCCAAATGAAACGTGCAGTGGCGTCATACATCGAAGGGACACCCCAGTCCAAACAACTGTCCAAAGAGGGCAAAAAGGGCAAAAGCCACTATATGTCACCTAATTAATCCAACAGGAGAGCCCTGTCATGTGAAGATGAAGGGAGTGCACCGATGATATAGGTATCAATGGCCTTGCCAGGATATACTGAGATGTGGCAGGGACTGGCCTGTTAGACAGAGATGGTCTCTTGTGCTTGCTCTGGGCTAATGTATCTCCAGGGGGCGGGCATACATTTACTTAAAGGGGGTTAACTGGCGTAAGGATCAGCCCTTTGTTGCAGGGATTTCCCAAAGTGATTCACTTAGGGTGAACTGGTCAGAGGACCCATGGGGAGTAGAGGGAAACCTGCGTCCGGTAAAGACCCTGGCTGGCTGGCTGGCTTCACATGACAGGGCTCTCCTGTTGGATTAATTAGGTGACATATAGTGGCTTTTGCCCTTTTTGCCCTCTTTGGACAGTTGTTTGGACTGGGGTGTCCCTTCGATGTATGACGCCACTGCACGTTTCATTTGGCGACCCCTACTGGCTGACACTGACATTTCAACATATTGGTCACAGTGCATTTACTGATTGACTTACCTTTTCGGGTGGTGACCCACACAGTTCCAAGTTGGTGCAATTCGTACCCTTACTCTAATTTCTTAGTCTGATAGAACTCTCGATAAAGGTCCCATCGAGACCGAAACGTTGAGACAGACTTTTCCTTTTCACAATAAAAAAAGCATCAAAGATACCCAGACTGTGTTCATTATCCTTCTTGTATTGGAGTGCCGGAGATCTTTTTTGTATTTACTTTCTCACAAGTGTGGCAGAGCCGTACCAAGCCAAGGGTAAAAAGTCTTTAGTATTAGAGTATGTAATTTTATTGGGAACTAACATTGATACAAATTTGCACGGTATCTTAAATGTTTTGATACTGTTGTTATTTAGAATGCAATTATGTTAAAGGGGTTTTCTGCTACTAAATATATTGATGAACTGTACAAAGCAGAGCAATGCAGCACCCTTACATCGCTAAGTGGCCGTTCCTGTGTACTCCAGCTATGTTCCTATTCAAATATCCTAAGGATAGGTCTTAGTAGTGGGGAAACCCTTTTACAATCATGTTAACATTTTATTTTTTTTTGTTTAAACTTTTTCTTTATTGAATTTATAAAGAGAAGAAGAAATGCAATCAATTTATTTTAGCAAACCAGAGGGAGATCGTTGGAGCAGTATATTTCTTCCAGAGCAAAGGCATGCACACTTTTTTTTTTGCAGTTGTGATTACATTTCTTAATATCCATTGCCTGTTAGGTTTTTAAAGGGATGTCACAGTGATGGAGATGGACGAGAGCGGGGTCCAGATCAGAGATAAGATTTGTGAATTTACTTATGACTTACTGCACTTTCCCCCAAAAAGGAGAAAGAAGCCTGCACCCAAAAATGTTTAACACATCACCCTCCTCCTCCCCACATCTCCAACACAAGGGACTATCTTCTGGAAAGATAGTCTAGGCGAGTCGGGACCCTATACCACCAAGAAAATAAATTACACCTGGTCTAAAGAAAGCTGGAGCAGATAGATGATTTATGCATTAAGGTGAAGATACGCCTCCACTGATCCTTTGTTAGGCCTCCGACACACATCTGTGCCGCCGGTATGTGTTTGCCATTTTTTGCACGTACCGGTGGCACGGAGACACGTTCAGCAATGCCACCCTATTGTAGCAGGCACACACACGTAAAACCACACGGAACGTGTGTCCGTGTGCGTTTGTACGTGTGTGCGTTTTTCTACACGCTGACATGTCCACGTTTTCTCCGGCAGCACGGGTGTCCCGTGGCCCGCACCCGTACCACACAGATGTAGTGTGGATGCGGTCCCGTGTGACACGCACCGGAGAAAACACACGTGTCAGTGAAAAAAACCCAAAATATTTACTGACCTTCTCCAGCCCTCCTGTCTCTGCCGCTGCTGCCACTTGCTGCCGACCGCCGCTCATTATGCTCATTTAATATTCACTTCACTGCGGCCGGCAGCAGCAGCAGCGGGAAGACAGCAGGGCTGGAGACCGAAGATCAGCAGCGCGGACTACGTGAGTATGCAAATTACCGGTTCTACGTGTGCTATCGCGGATAGCACACGTAGAACACACGTGGACCGCACGTACCCGAGACACGTACTTACCACACGCAATAGGCAGGGTAAATACGTGCCTCGCGGCACGTGCGTGTTTTTAACGGAAGTGTGTTTCAGGCCTTAGAGAGAGGCCTATATCGCCTTCCCATTAGGTTTGAAAACTGCTGTTAGGTTGGTCTCAGGATTCAATCAGTAAGGAGTATGAGAAGTTAAAATGTGTCTTAATTGTCCCGTGTCCGAGCACGCAATCTCGAAAGGCGTCTTTTTGTTATAAAAAGATCTAGGACGTAGTGAATGGAAAAATTGAGAAAGCTGACCAACTCTCCAGGTTCCCAGGGGAGCAGGAGTAGAGGCTGAGAAGTTATTCTTATGAAGGCCAAATATGTCCATCCTCAAAATAAGACACTCTGAAGCAACCCCTATTTGGCCAGGCACAAAAGACTTTGTCCTCTAACCCCAGGGGGGAAAGGGAATTCCACAAAATAGGGAACATAGAGAAATATAGCGGTAAGATATGAGAATGAATTTTGAGAGTACAGCTGGCAAGAGTAGCCCCAATTGTGAGATAAGTTTAAAGGGCTTTCACCAAGGACAAGTTTAGCCAAAGAGTAGCCGTCAAAGGATATTTGTAAAGCTTGCTTGATTCCAACCCAGGCTTTTGCTCTACCATTCATACACCAGTCCAGGGCTCTAGAGGTCGGATGCTATCTAATAGGGTCTGAAATGGAGCAAGGCTATACCCCCTAAAGACTTAGAACGATATAATATGTTTCTGCTGATATGGGGCTGTTTACCAGATTATATAAACTTGGGTTGAACCAAAGCAAGACTGAAGAAGGATGAGGTAACCCCAATCAGAAGACCTTGAATGACATATAGAATGTGTGGGAGGATGTTTATTTTATTTTGAAGATTGTGCTTCTACTAAACCATGAAAAAGCATTCCTTGTCCATCTTGAGCTGTTTTCCTAAATCAATTGGAGAAGTTTAGGGAAATTAAGAGAATGTGTCAAGCTGAGAACTCTTGGTAATAGTATCCCTAAATATTATATAAGTAAATTAGCCTATTTAAAGCTGAAGGCAATTTTCACAGCCACTAAATTATATTAACTTCTTTACCCATTGATGGGTTAGGTACTTTATAACTATTAGGAAATTTGTTTTAAAGATGCATATATAAAACTTAATAAAATATATATTTTTTAAGTTCTGCACCATTCTTTGAGTGAAACTGCACCTCCTTCTTCAACCAGCCTTTGGTTTTGCCCAGGCAGTGCTCTCGTTAATACTATGGCTGTAGATGGAAGGTAATGTGACCAGAAATATCACTCGATTCCACCACTGCAAATTCACTAGTTTTCTATTAGAAGGGTGTGCATAAAAGAGGCTGAATTATGTATATTAGCATATGCCCTTACATTTGCAGTCACCTTATAAATTGGACCAAAGACTGGCAGAACGAGGGGGCTTGGCTTTACTAATAAAACTGCTCAGACCTTGAATAAAGAACATTAGCTATAAAGTGAACAACCATTGTAATAAAAGTATTAGCAATGTATTCTTCACTCATCTTCTGCAGTCTTGCAGCGCTGGGGTCCTGGGTTCAAATCCCACCAAGGACACCATCTGCAAGGAGTTTGTATGTTCTCCCCGTGTTTGCATGGGTTTCCTCCGGGTTCTCTGGTTTCCTACCACACTCCAAAATATACTGATAAGGCATTTAGATTGTGAGCCCCAATGGGGACAGTGTTGCCATTGTATGTAAAGCGCTGTGAAATTAATAACGCTTTATAAATGAATAAATATTACATTATTATATCTTTTCTCAGCAATATGTCCTTGATTATTGCTATTCTACAGCAGTTGGACCTAAAATATTGTTTGATTTTTAAACTTCACTGAATCTTCTATACTGTTTTGGCACTTCCGTTGGATGTATTTGTATTGTTAATTGCCACTACTAAATGCTACATTTTGTTTTCTCTTATAGGTTATATGGGTATTAGAACCCATAAAAAGAATACCAATAAATAAAAAAAGATAAAAATTGAATGCTTTTGAATAGATTTTGCTGTCTATTAAAAGCATGTCTAGATTAAGAAATCCATAAGAAATATCATCTCTATTTTTCCTTACGCTAGTTCAGTCATGTCTCAAAAAAATGTAGCTTGATTTCCCATAAGGGGTGCTTCACACATAGCGAGATTGCTACCGAAATCGCTGCTACGTCACGGTTTTGGTGACGCAACAGTGACCTCATTAGCGATCTCGCTGTGTGTGACACTGAGCAGCGATCTGGCCCCTGCTGCGAGATCGCTGCTCGTTACACACAGCCCTGGTTCGTTTTCTTCAAAGGCGCTCTCCCGCTGTGACACACAGATCGCTGTGTGTGACAGCGAAAGAGCGACGAAATGAAGCGAGCATGGAGCAGGACCCGGCATCTGGCAGCTGCGGTAAGCTGTAACCAGGGTAAACATCGGGTAACCAAGGTGGTTACCCGATATTTACCTTAGTTACCAGCCTCCGCAGCTCACACGCTGCCTGTGCTGCCGGCTCCGGCTCTCTGCACATGTAGCTGCAGTACACATCGGGTTAATTAACCCGATGTGTACTGTAGCTAGGAGAGCAAGGAGCCAGCGCTAAGCAGTGTGCGCGGCTCCCTGCTCTCTGCACATGTAGCTGCAGTACACATCGGGTTAATTAACCCGATATGTACTGTAGCTAGGAGAGCAAGGAGCCAGCGCTAAGCAGTGTGCGCGGCTCCCTGCTCTCTGCACATGTAGCGACGTTATGATCGCTGCTGCGTCGCTGTGTTTGACAGCTAAGCAGCGATCATAACAGCGACTTACCAGGTCGCTGTTACGTCACAGAAAATGGTGACGTAACAGCGACGTCGTTGTCACTGTCGCTATGTGTGAACCCAGCCTAACAGACAATCATTACCATATAGTAAACACAATAGGACATTTGTATTGTCCACAACAGACACTCTGTGGCAGATAACGCAAGTATCCTCTGCTGCAGCCACCTTTATCATACATACAGGGAGGAAATTAAGTATTTTTTACACTGCCGATTTTTGCACGTTTTCCCGCATTCAAAGAATGGAGAGGTCTGTAATTTTTATCATGCGTACATTTCAACTATGACAGAGAGAATAAAAATAAACCAGAAAATAACATTGTATGATTTTTAAATAATTTGATTTTATTGCATGAAATAAGTATTTGATACAGCAGAGAAACAGAACTTAATATTTGGTAGAGAAACCTTTGTTTGCAATTACAGAGGTCAGACATTTCCTTTAGTTCTTGACCAAGTTTGCGCACACTGCAATTGGGATTTTGGTCGACTCCTGCATACAGATCTTCTCTAGATCTTTCAGGTGTCGGATCTGCTGCTGGGCAAAATTGAGTTTCAGCTCCCTCCAAAGATTTTCTATTTGGTTCAGATCTGGACACTAGCTACACCCCTCCAGGACCTTGAAATGCTTCTTACAGACCCACTACTTAGTTGACCCAGCTTTGTTTTGGGTCATTTTCATGCTTGAAGACCCAGCCATGTTTCAAATGCTCTTACTGAGGGAAGGAGGTTGTTGGCCAAAATCTCATGATACATGACCCCATCCATCCTCATTTCAATATGGTGCAGTTGTCATGTCCCCTTTGCAGAAAAGCACCCCCAAAACATTATTTTTCTACCCTCATTCTTCTCTGTTTGGACGGTGTTCTTGGGGTTGCACTCATCCTTCTTCTTCCTCCAAGCATGGTGAGTGGAGTTGATACTAAAATGTTTTGGTCTGCTCTGACCATGTGACCTTCTTCCATGCCTCCATTGGATCATTCAAATGGTCATTGGTGAGCTTAAAACGGGCCTGGATATGTGCTGGCATGATTAGGGGACTTTGAGTACCCTGCAGGATTTTAATCTAAGTGTGTTACTAACAGTAATTTTTTAGACTGTAGCCTCCGTTCTTTCTCTAATTGAACAGATCCTCACGTGTAGTTCTGGGTTGATTCCTGACCTTTCTCAGAATCAGCCTTACTACATCAGGCAAGATCTTGCATGGAGCCCCAGACCGAGTAAGATTGACAGTCATATTGTATTTCTTCCATTTTCTAATAATTGTGCCAACAGTTGTTGCCTTCTCACCACCAAGCTGCTTGCCTATTGTCCTTGGCATCCTTAGACAGCTCTTTGGTTTTGGCCAAGGTGGAGAGATTGAAGTGTGATTGAGTTGGTGGACTGGTGTTTTTTATACAGGTAATGAGTTCAAACAGATGCAATGAATACAGGTAATGACTGCAGAGTACGAGGGCTTCTTAAAGAAACAATAACAGGTCTGTGAGAGCCAGAATTCTTGCTGGTTGGTAGATAATCAGATACTTATTTCATGCAATAAAATGCAAATTAATTATTTAAAATAATAAAGTGGGATTTTCTGGATTTTTGGGGGATTTTGTCTGTCCACAGTTGAAGTCTACCTACATTAAAAAATTACAGACCTCTCCATTCTTCGTAGGTGGGAAAACGTGCAAAATCAGCATTGTATTAAATACTTATTTTCCCCACTGTATATTGCCTTGGTGACATGGGTGATCAAAAATCAAGAGCGGTCAAAATATTCTCTGAAACATATATTACAATATTCTTACTTAAGTATCATTGATTGAAGTCGGTAACATAATAATAAAATTATTTGAATTGAGTCAGCATATTTTGGAGTGTCGTTACTAGAACGGAAAGTTGGGACTCCGGCAACTTCACATGTGTTAATAGTAACAAATGACTATACTACTTTTGCACATTTTATTACTGTGATGTGACTTTCTATGTGTGTTAGTCAATTCAGTCATTGAGAAGACAGGAAAAACAAGGAATAATCAACTAAAATAATCTGGGCACTGCTTTGGAGAAAGACAGTCTGCGATCAAATCTTGGATCCAAAAACGATTCAAATCCAGGTATCAAAACCAATGGTAACGACGGAGCATGCCAAAAAAGGCATATTAGTTGCAATGCATTTCCATCTCTCCATATGGTATGTTCTTTACGCCTGATAAATATCCCTTCCATAGAGATGGAAATGCATTGCAACTATAAAGCATTTTATCCATATTTCATCTTAATAATTGGTTTTGGATCCTGGATTTTATCCCAGACAATTTACTAAACGGCAGAACCCTGGTATCTAAAGATCTTTTTCCAGTCTTCTCCTTGACATTTCCATGAAGTATTTTACCCAATAGCCGCAGCAGTGACTTTAGAATCCCAATCATTGCAAATACAAGAAAGTAATAAAGTTGTGCCTATCTAAGCAGAACTACACCTGGTGGAGCATTTTCCCTTTAATACTCAATATTTCACTAATCATTGGTAGCACCATTTAACTATGTTACTATGCTCTCCTTTATAGGTGCGGCAGAGTCTATCCAAGCCATGACTCAGGGTAACAAGTCTTTTGTAACAGAGTTTATAATATTAGGAATCACCAATGACCCAACTTTACAACATATCCTCTTTGTTGTGTTTCTGCTGATTTACCTTCTAACTGTTTTCGGCAATACAAGTATCATGTTTACAATCCTGATCGTTAATAACCTTCACAGTCCGATGTACTATTTTCTCGGCAATCTCTCCTTCTCAGATCTTTGCTATTCTACAGTCATTTCTCCAAAAATGTTGTTTGATTTTTTTCTGGAAAGAAAATTGATCTCATTTATTGGCTGTGCCCTTCAGTTGTATTTCTTTGCGGTCTTTGCCAGTACTGAATGCTATATCTTGTCTGCCATGGCCTATGATCGTTATGTTGCTATATGTCACCCGCTATTGTATATATTAATAATGAACAAAAAGAAATGTGTGATTCTTACTCTTCTGGTTTATATTGGCGGTTTATGCACTGCGGCCGTCCATACATCGTGCACATTCATATTGCCCTTTTGTGGACCTAATGTAATTAACCATTTCTATTGTGACATTCCTCCACTGATGGAGCTGTCATGTGCTGATACGTACATGAGTAAGACAATTATATTTGGTGTAGTCTTTTGCCTTGGTTTTTTATCAGTAATTGTCATACTAGCCTCATATGTATACATCTTTTTCACCATATTGACAATTCACTCATCAGAAGGCAGACGCAAAGCATTTTCTACATGTTCCTCTCATCTGCTTTGTGTTGTTTTATTTTATGGAACAGTTTTCTTCATGTACCTCCGTCCAGCTTCCAACTACTCAGTGACACAAGACAAAATCGTATCTGTATTCTACACAATGATAATCCCGATGATGAACCCAATCATCTATTGCTTACGTAACAAGGAAGTGAAGGAAGCTGTGAAATTCTATTTTAGTAGATTCAGTACATTTAAGAAAATAATTTTGTGAATTTAACTGGTAACTAGCTTATAAGAAACTGTTTTAAAACATTAAAGCACCACTTCAAAGTGGTGATTAATACCTAATTCCCCTACCCCTTATCTCATACTCACCCTCCAGCATCTTCATCTGTTATCAGCGTCACTCCTGCCAGCTTCCGGCAGTTTGTTACCTGCCAGCAGTTCCAGTGTTTCATGGAGCGTGCCAGAGATCGCAACTGAATACATGTCTATGAGAGCCTTTTTCTGGCCTCATTCTGGCTCTCAGACTTGTATTGGAAGGTTGTGATGTAACTTCTGACTTCCGGCTAGTCAGTCGTTACGGTCACAAGATGGAGCCACAAGACCAAAGCGATGCCAAAAAAGGTGAAGACTAGTGATGGGCGGACTTGCAGATAACTGGGACCGACGGGTCCCTGTTATCTGTTTTTTAAAATCCGGTTCTGGGCCCTATGAAAGTATATGGGTACCAGAATCGGGCCATTAAAAATGGTAGCAGAAAGGATAGGGGATAGGAGCTGATGCACTGTACTTACTGAGGCTCCGTCATGGCTTTAACTGCTTCCTGGCCACTCATTCACTTCCGGGGGCACGCATTATCCTTCAATTCATATGCACTGCTTTCCCCGCCCACTGGCATCTGTGATTGGTTGCAGTCAGACGTCCCCCCCATGCTGAGTGGCAGCATGTCAGCTGACTGCTTCCAATGACAGATGCTACATACGTCTATCGTGGTATAAAAAGAAATAAAGAAAGAAATTGACGTAGGGTCCTCCTATATTATACCCAGCACAGATAAAGCATATAGCTACAGGCTGCAGCCTCCAGCCATGCACTTATTTTGGCTGTGCATCAAAATAAGAGGAACTGCATGCGGCATTTAAAAAAAAATAAATAAATAAATACCAAAATTAAATAGATAATTTAAAAAAGACATGAGACCCCCCATTACTAATTTGTAAGTGAAAGTAAAAAAACACAAACACCAGAAGAAGCCTTTATTTGAAATAAAATACAAAAAACACCTTCTTTCACCACTTTATTAACCCCAAAACAACCCTGAAGGTCTGATGTAATCCACACGAGGTGCCACAACGATTCCAGCTCTGCTACATCTGAACTGACCATGCAATCATGGAAGATGACTCACCACTGTGAGCTCAAAGCAGAGAATGCATGAGCAGCAGCGATCAGCAGTGATGTCACTCAATTGATTTGTGGTCACAGATGGAGGTCAGGTTACCTGCGGTCACAGGTGATGGACCATAGGAACCTCCAGCTGCAACCGCAAATAACCTGAGGGATGTCACTGCTGATCGCTTGGCTCAGTCTTTGCGTGAAGTCCGCAGCGGGCAGTCATGTTCCATAATCACGCTCTATGACTTCAGATATGTAGCAAAGCTGAAATTGTCGTGGGATCTCATGTGGATTACATCAGACCTGCAGGGGTGTTTTTGGAGTTAATAAACTGGTGAAAGAGGGTGTTCTTTGTATTTATTTCAAATAAAGGATTTTTTTGGTGTTTATTTACTTTCACTTACAGATTAATAATGGGGGGGGGGGGTCTCACCATAACTAATCTAGGGTTTAGTGGCAGCTGTTGGCTGTTAACCCCTTATTACCTCTATTGCCATTGTAACAGCTAAATTGGGAAGAGCCGGATAAAGTGTGAGGGTGCTTGTGGTCACCATATTGTGGCTCACATAGAGAGATTGCTAGGTGGGGCTGTGGAAAACCTAGTTGTCCTGATACACATTGGTAGCAATGAGAAAGTTAAGAGGTGAAAGGTTCTTAAATCAATTTCAGAGCGCTAGGAGGGAACCTGAAGTCCAGGACCTCCAAGCTGGTGTTTTTGGAAATACTGCTGGTGCCATGAGCATCATCAGAAAGGCAACGGGAGCTTAGCAAATTTAAAAAGTGGCTTAGAAACTAGTACAGGAAGGAAGGATTTGAATTCATGAAAAAGTGGGTTGACGTCTTCGTAGAGGAGGTGCAGCTATATTGAAGGCAAAAATGGTTAAATGGCTGAAGGAGTTTTTAAACAAAATGCATGAATTGGAGACTGTAACATCAGCTATGGAATATGTATGAAGTGGTGGTGAGTATTATAGAAACTAGGCTGGACAAGAACCTCAACTGGGTGACTAATATAGAAGACTACACCTCACTCAGAAAGGATAGAAAAAAGGATCGGTTTGTATGTTTGTTTTATCCAACTTAAAACCTGTGCTCAATGTCAACCTTGTGGGGAGCTATGACTTTGTCGAGTCTGTTAAATATCCATGGGGAGGGCAACTAATTGGAGTTATATCAAAGCCTCCTAACATTATTGATCAGGTAGAGGATGGAATGCTGCAATAAATGAAAAAGTTAGCAAATAATAATAGTGTCCTTATTATAGGGATTACAACTATCCAGATATTCTATGGAACATTGAAAACCAAAAAGAAGAAAAATAGCCAACGAGGACAATTTATATAAACTAATATTTATTAGACAAAAATTCAAATATTAAAATATTAAAATGCAAGGGTCTAGTAATGAAAAGTGCACAAGCACCACAGAGCTCAGCAAAAGTGATTGTAAGCAGAAAAATAGTTTGCTAGATTATTAATGAAAAATAGTAACGCACCTATTGGGTATTTTTCCTAAGGGTATAACAATTGTATTCCCAAGGTGCAACACTATATGAACATATCTATCAAGGGATTAGACATATCCCATAAGAAATAGCAAAAGTTGAACACCACATGGTATAAGGCATTACAAAACTGCTCACATGTAATTAAATGGCACAGAATCAATATTAAACATTATCAAAATTCCCAAAATAGAGGTGCATACCTGTCGCCATTGTTCACCACTGCTGAGCCACATCAACACGTGTTTCGGCCTAAGCCTTCATCAGGGTGGGAGGCCTCCTGAGGAAGCCATTCAGTGAAACGCGTGTCGAGGCCCTGCCCCCCACGCCTGGTTTGCGTTTGTTCCTCTCCTGCTACACCATGACTGAAGGTAGTGTGTTTTTCTATTTTAGCCACTTTTGGGGGAAGTAATCTCTTTTGGTTAATCAGATACCATTGTACTGTCAATATAGATATCATTGTTGTGTTCTTTACTTTTCCTCTTCTGCCTCTATTTGTTATATATGTACAGATATCACGTTAGCAGGCTTTACTGCCATCTTCTGGCCATTTCCAGACATTTTTTGTGGGTTGTGATTCTAAGCAAGGATTTTTTCCATTCTTTCCTTGCTATCACTGTGCACCTGTTCACCTTTTTTGAATTAATAAAATAATTTGTATTTTACTATACACTTCTCTTGGTCATAGTATCATAGTATCATAGTTTTTAAGGTTGAAGGGAGACTCTAAGTCCATCTAGTTCAACCCGTAGCCTAACATGTTGATCCAGAGGAAGGCAAAAAAAAAAAACAAAAAAAAACAAAAAAAAACCCCAATGTGACAAACAAGTTCCAATGGGGAAAAAATTTCCTTCCTGACTCCACATCCGGCAATCAGACTAGTTCCCTGGATCAACACCCTGTCATAAAATCTAATATACATAACTGGTAATATTAAATTTTTCAAGAAAGGCGTCCAGGCTCTGCTTAAATGTTAGTAGTGAATCACTCATTACAACATCATGCGGCAGAGAGTTCCATAGTCTCACTGCTCGTACAGTAAAGAATCCTCGTCTGTGATTATGATTAAACCTTCTTTCCTCAAGACGTAGCGGATGCCCCCGTGTTCCAGTCACAGGCCTAGGTGTAAAAAGATCTTTGGAAAGGTCTCTGTACTGTCCCCTCATATATTTATACATTGTAATTAGATCCCCCCTAAGCCTTCGTTTTTCCAGACTAAATAACCCCAAGTTTAATAACCTGTCTTGGTATTGCAGCCCACCCATTCCTCTAATAATCTTGGTCGCTCTTCTCTGCACCCTCTCCAGTTCAGCTATGTCCTTCTTATATATCGGTGACCAGAATTGTACACAGTATTCTAAGTGCGGTCGCACTAGTGACTTGTACAGAGGTAGAACTCTATTTTTTTCATGAACACTTATACCTCTTTTAATACATCCCATTATTTTATTAGCCCTGGCAGCAGTTGCCTGACACTGTCCACTAAAGTGAAGTTTACCATCCACCCATACACCCAAGTCTTTTTCTGTGCCTGTTTTACCCAGTGTTCTACAATTAAGTACATAATCATAAATGTTATTTCTTCTACCCAAGTGCATGACCTTACATTTATCTACATTAAACTTCAATTGCCACTTCTCAGCCCAATTCTCCAATTTACATAAATCTCCCTGTAATATAAACTTATCCTCCTCTGTATTGATTACCCTGCAGAGTTTAGTATCATCTGCAAATATTGAAATTCTACTCCGCATGCCCCCAACAAGGTCATTAATAAATATGTTGAAAAGAAGCGGGCCCAATACTGACCCCTGTGGTACCCCACTATGAACTGAGACCCAGTCCGAGTACGTACCATTAATAACCACCCTTTGTTTCCTATCACTGAGCCAGTTTTTAACCCAGTTACACATATTTTCCCCTATCCCCATTATTCTCATTTTATGTACCAACCTTTTGTGTGGCACCGTATCAAAAGCTTTTGAAAAGTCCATATACACAACATCCACTGCATTTCCCTGGTCCAGACTTGAACTTACCTCTTCATAGAAGCTGATCAAATTAGTTTGACAGGATCGATCCCTCATAAACCCATGTTGATACTCTGTCATAAGGTTATTTTTCTTGAGATACTCCAGTATAGCATCTCTCAAGAACCCCTCAAGGATTTTACCAACCGTAGAGGTTAAACTTACCGGCCTATAATTTCCCGGCTCAGTTTTTGTCCCCTTTTTGAATATTGGCACCACATTTGCTATGCGCCAGTCGGAATGAAAATTTACAGGGTGATTCCATAATTTGTCCTCATAATTGAGTGATTCCATAATTTTCCCTTGTGTGGACTTGAAAAGTAACCGTTACTGGCTAGCATATTATGCTTTCATGATTTTTTTTTAGTGTTTCTTAAAGCCAGAAAGTTGACATTTGAAATGTCTATAGTTTTGTGCCATGTCTGTGATCTGCTTTTTTTTTTAAACAAAAGTAAACAACTGAATGAACATGCTCAGAGCCAGGTGATTCCATAATTTTTGCCAGGGGTTGTATATACCTCACACATCTCTTGTTAAATAGATTCCAGTTTTGTCACTTACACTAGACACAACTTGCTTGTTAGACACATACATGTCCCACTCAGACACTGAACATTTAACTCGCACATCACTTGCATACAGAAGACATATCACACATGACTCACTCACTGGACACATCCTTCATATGCCATCATGGCACTAGAAACATTACACGCACCACTCGCATACTAGAGACAGTTTGCACGCACCACTCGCGTACTAGACATACTGGATATATAAAACACACAAACTACTAATTTACTAGTCACTCATACAATGAAGCATTTACTGTTCAAGAGCACCAATGATAATCCGACTGTAATGGGTACTGGAAAGCTCACTATGGTCCTGAGTTAGAAATGCCAAAACATTTAGTAAATAAGAGTAGGGTAGTTGGGAATTGATTTTTTTAATGCATTTTGAAATAGAATAAACACATTTTCTTATGAATTTTTATCTTCCCATTCTATTTCAGTAATTGAAGCACAGATTTCTGAAGTCTCGTCTCCAAAGGCAATAACTACAACCTAATAAACACAACAGAGATTTGTTACAAATAAAATTCTTCTGATTTAGTCCCTAATGAATGATCTCTTGTTAGTTATAAAACTGTAAATGAGACAGCGCACGAAAATCAACAGAGGAAAATCTGGGGAAGACATAATGAAAGGTGGAATTAATTTGTGACTTTACCACATTTCTTACATATTTTAATCATCTTAGTATAACTTAATATAGCTGTTAGTCAATTTAATCATTATAAAAGCAAATTCCATTATAATAAATTTCACAATGTCCTTTCTCACAAGTGTGGCAGAGCCGTACCAAGCCAAGGGTAAAAAGTCTTTAGTATTAGAGTATGTAATATTATTGGGAACTAACATTGATACAAATTTGCACGGTATCTTAAATGTTTTGATATTGCTGTTATTTAGAATGCAATTATGTTAAAGGGGTTTTCTGCTACTAAATATATTGATGAACTGTACAAAGCAGAGCAATGCAGCACCCTTACATCGCTAAGTGGCCGTTCCTGTGTACTCCAGCTATGTTCCTATACAATATCCTAAGGATAGGTCTTAGTAGTGGGGAAACCCTTTTACAATCATGTTAACATTTTATTTTTTTTTGTTTAAACTTTTTCTTTATTGAATTTATAAAGAGAAGAAGAAATGCAATCAATTTATTTTAGCAAACCAGAGGGAGATCGTTGGAGCAGTATATTTCTTTCAGAGCAAAGGCATGCACACTTTTTTTTTTGCAGTTGTGATTAAATTTCTTAATATCCATTGCCTGTTAGGTTTTTAAAGGGATGTCACAGTGATGGAGATGGACGAGAGCGGGGTCCAGATCAGAGATAAGATTTGTGAATTTACTTATGACTTACTGCACTTTCCCCCAAAAAGGAGAAAGAAGCCTGCACCCAAAAATGTGTAACACATCACCCTCCTCCTCCCCACATCTCCAACACAAGGGACTATCTTCTGGAAAGATAGTCTAGGCGAGTCGGGACCCTATACCACCAAGAAAATAAATTACACCTGGTCTAAAGAAAGCTGTAGCAGATAGATGATTTATGCATTAAGGTGAAGATACGCCTCCACTGATCCTTTGTTAGGCCTCCGACACACATCTGTGCCGCCGGTACGTGTTTGCCATTTTTTGCACATACCGGTGGCACGGAGACACGTTCAGCAATGCTACCCTATTGTAGCAGGCACACACACGTAAAACCACACGGAACGTGTGTCCGTGTGCGTTTGTACGTGTGTGCGTTTTTCTACACGCTGACATGTTCACGTTTTCTCCGGCAGCACGGGTGTCCCGCGGCCCGCACCCGTACCACACAGATGTAGTGTGGATGTGGTCCCGTGTGACACGCACCGGAGAAAACACACGTGTCAGTGAAAAGAACCCAAAACATTTACTCACCTTCTCCAGCCCTCCTGTCTCTGCCGCTGCTGCCACTTGCTGCCGACCGCCGCTCATTATGCTCATTTAATATTCACTTCACTGCAGCCGGCAGCAGCAGCAGCAGGGAGACGGCAGGGCTGGAGACCGAAGATCAGCAGCGCGGACTACGTGAGTATGCAAATTACCGGTTCTACGTGTGCTTTCGCGGATAGCACACGTAGAACACACGTGGACCGCACGTACCCGAGACACGTACTTACCACACGCAATAGTCAGGGTAAAAACGTGTCTCGCGGCACGTGCGTGTTTTTAACGGAAGTGTGTTTCAGGCCATAGAGAGAGGCCTATATCGCCTTCCCATTAGGTTTGAAAACTGCTGTTAGGTTGGTCTCAGGATTCAATCAGTAAGGAGTATGAGAAGTTAAAATGTGTCTTAATTGTCCCGTGTCCGAGCACGCAATCTTGAAAGGCGTCTTTTTGTTATAAAAAGATCTAGGACGTAGTGAATGGAAAAATTGAGAAAGCTGACCAACTCTCCAGGTTCCCAGGGGAGCAGGAGTAGAGGCTGAGAAGTTATTCTTATGAAGGCCAAATATGTCCATCCTCAAAATAAGACACTCTGAAGCAACCCCTATTTGGCCAGGCACAAAAGATTTTGTCCTCTAACCCCAGGGGGGAAAGGGAATTCCACAAAATAGGGAACATAGAGAAATATAGCGGTAAGATATGAGAATGAATTTTGAGAGTACAGCTGGCAAGAGTAGCCCCAATTGTGAGATAAGTTTAAAGGGCTTTCACCAAGGACAAGTTTAGCCAAAGAGTAGCCGTCAAAGGATATTTGTAAAGCTTGCTTGATTCCAACCCAGGTTTTTGCTCTACCATTCATACACCAGTCCAGGGCTCTAGAGGTCGGATGCTATCTAATAGGGTCTGAAATGGGGCAAGGCTATACCCCCTAAAGACTTAGAACGATATAATATGTTTCTGCTGATATGGGGCTGTTTACCAGATTATATAAACTTGGGTTGAACCAAAGCAAGACTGAAGAAGGATGAGGTAACCCCAATCAGAAGACCTTGAATGACATATAGAATGTGTGGGAGGATGTTTATTTTATTTTGAAGATTGTGCTTCTTCTAAACCATGAAAAAGCATTCCTTGTCCATCTTGAGCTGTTTTCCTAAATCAATTGGAGACGTTTAGGGAAATTAAGAGAATGTGTCAAGCTGAGAACTGGTAATAGTATCCCTAAATATTATATAAGTAAATTAGCCTATTTAAAGCTGAAGGCAATTTTCACAGCCACTAAATTATATTAACTTCTTTACCCATTGATGGGTTAGGTACTTTATAACTATTAGGAAATTTGTTTTAAAGATGCATATATAAAACTTAATAAAATATATATTTTTTAAGTTCTGCACCATTCTTTGAGTGAAACTGCACCTCCTTCTTCAACCAGCCTTTGGTTTTGCCCAGGCAGTGCTCTCGTTAATACTATGGCTGTAGATGGAAGGTAATGTGACCAGAAATATCACTCGATTCCACCACTGCACATTCACTAGTTTTCTATTAGAAGGGTGTGCATAAAAGAGGCTGAATTATGTATATTAGCATATGCCCTTACATTTGCAGTCACCTTATAAATTGGACCAAAGACTGGCAGAACGAGGGGGCTTGGCTTTACTAATAAAACTGCTCAGACCTTGAATAAAGAACATTAGCTATAAAGTGAATAACCATTGTAATAAAAGTATTAGCAATGTATTCTTCACTCATCTTCTGCAGTCTTGCAGCGCTGGGGTCCTGGGTTCAAATCCCACCAAGGACACCATCTGCAAGGAGTTTGTATGTTCTCCCCGTGTTTGCATGGGTTTCCTCCGGGTTCTCTGGTTTCCTACCACACTCCAAAATATACTGATAAGGCATTTAGATTGTGAGCCCCAATGGGGACAGTGTTGCCATTGTATGTAAAGCGCTGTGAAATTAATAACGCTTTATAAATGAATAAATATTACATTATTATATCTTTTCTCAGCAATATGTCCTTGATTATTGCTATTCTACAGCAGTTGGACCTAAAATATTGTTTGATTTTTAAACTTCACTGAATCTTCTATACTGTTTTGGCACTTCCGTTGGATGTATTTGTATTGTTAATTGCCACTACTAAATGTTACATTTTGTTTTCTCTTATAGGTTATATGGGTATTAGAACCCATAAAAAGAATACCAATAAATAAAAAAAGATAAAAATTGAATGCTTTTGAATAGATTTTGCTGTCTATTAAAAGCATGTCTAGATTAAGAAATCCATAAGAAATATCATCTTTATTTTTCCTTACGCTAGTTCAGTCATGTCTCAAAAAAATGTAGCTTGATTTCCCATAAGGGGTGCTTCACACATAGCGAGATTGCTACCGAAATCGCTGCTAGGTCACGGTTTTGGTGACGCAACAGTGACCTCATTAGCGATCTCGCTGTGTGTGACACTGAGCAGCGATCTGGCCCCTGCTGCGAGATCGCTGCTCGTTACACACAGCCCTGGTTCGTTTTCTTCAAAGGCGCTCTCCCGCTGTGACACACAGATCGCTGTGTGTGACAGCGAAAGAGCGACGAAATGAAGCGAGCAGGGAGCAGGACCCGGCATCTGGCAGCTGCGGTAAGCTGTAACCAGGGTAAACATCGGGTAACCAAGGTGGTTACCCGATATTTACCTTAGTTACCAGCCTCCGCAGCTCTCACGCTGCCTGTGCTGCCGGCTCCGGCTCTCTGCACATGTAGCTGCAGTACACATCGGGTTAATTAACCCGATGTGTACTGTAGCTAGGAGAGCAAGGAGCCAGCGCTAAGCAGTGTGCGCGGCTCCCTGCTCTCTGCACATGTAGCTGCAGTACACATCGGGTTAATTAACCCGATATGTACTGTAGCTAGGAGAGCAAGGAGCCAGCGCTAAGCAGTGTGCGCGGCTCCCTGCTCTCTGCACATGTAGCGACGTTATGATCGCTGCTGCGTCGCTGTGTTTGACAGCTAAGCAGCGATCATAACAGCGACTTACCAGGTCGCTGTTACGTCACAGAAAATGGTGACGTAACAGCGACGTCGTTGTCACTGTCGCTATGTGTGAACCCAGCCTAACAGACAATCATTACCATATAGTAAACACAATAGGACATTTGTATTGTCCACAACAGACACTCTGTGGCAGATAACGCAAGTATCCTCTGCTGCAGCCACCTTTATCATACATACAGGGAGGAAATTAAGTATTTTTTACACTGCCGATTTTTGCACGTTTTCCCGCATTCAAAGAATGGAGAGGTCTGCAATTTTTATCATGCGTACATTTCAACTATGACAGAGAGAATAAAAATAAACCAGAAAATAACATTGTATGATTTTTAAATAATTTGATTTTATTGCATGAAATAAGTATTTGATACAGCAGAGAAACAGAACTTAATATTTGGTAGAGAAACCTTTGTTTGCAATTACAGAGGTCAGACATTTCCTTTAGTTCTTGACCAAGTTTGCGCACACTGCAATTGGGATTTTGGTCGACTCCTGCATACAGATCTTCTCTAGATCTTTCAGGTGTCGGATCTGCTGCTGGGCAAAATTGAGTTTCAGATCCCTCCAAAGATTTTCTATTTGGTTCAGATCTGGACACTAGCTACACCCCTCCAGGACCTTGAAATGCTTCTTACAGACCCACTACTTAGTTGACCCAGCTTTGTTTTGGGTCATTTTCATGCTTGAAGACCCAGCCATGTTTCAAATGCTCTTACTGAGGGAAGGAGGTTGTTGGCCAAAATCTCATGATACATGACCCCATCCATCCTCATTTCAATATGGTGCAGTTGTCATGTCCCCTTTGCAGAAAAGCACCCCCAAAACATTATTTTTCTACCCTCATTCTTCTCTGTTTGGACGGTGTTCTTGGGGTTGCACTCATCCTTCTTCTTCCTCCAAGCATGGTGAATGGAGTTGATACTAAAATGTTTTGGTCTGCTCTGACCATGTGACCTTCTTCCATGCCTCCATTGGATCATTCAAATGGTCATTGGTGAGCTTAAAACGGGCCTGGATATGTGCTGGCATGATTAGGGGACTTTGAGTACCCTGCAGGATTTTAATCTAAGTGTGTTACTAACAGTAATTTTTTAGACTGTAGCCTCCGTTCTTTCTCTAATTGAACAGATCCTCACGTGTAGTTCTGGGTTGATTCCTGACCTCTCTCAGAATCAGTCTTACTACATCAGGCAAGATCTTGCATGGAGCCCCAGACCGAGTAAGATTGACAGTCATATTGTATTTCTTCCATTTTCTAATAATTGTGCCAACAGTTGTTGCCTTCTCACCACCAAGCTGCTTGCCTATTGTCCTTGGCATCCTTAGACAGCTCTTTGGTTTTGGCCAAGGTGGAGAGATTGAAGTGTGATTGAGTTGGTGGACTGGTGTTTTTTATACAGGTAATGAGTTCAAACAGATGCAATGAATACAGGTAATGACTGCAGAGTACGAGGGCTTCTTAAAGAAACAATAACAGGTCTGTGAGAGCCAGAATTCTTGCTGGTTGGTAGATAATCAGATACTTATTTCATGCAATAAAATGCAAATTAATTATTTAAAATAATAAAGTGGGATTTTCTGGATTTTTGGGGGATTTTGTCTGTCCACAGTTGAAGTCTACCTACATTAAAAAATTACAGACCTCTCCATTCTTCGTAGGTGGGAAAACGTGCAAAATCAGCATTGTATTAAATACTTATTTTCCCCACTGTATATTGCCTTGGTGACATGGGTGATCAAAAATCAAGAGCGGTCAAAATATTCTCTGAAACATATATTACAATATTCTTACTTAAGTATCATTGATTGAAGTTAATAACATAATAATAAAATTATTTGAATTGAGTCAGCATATTTTGGAGTGTCGTTACTAGAACGGAAAGTTGGGACTCCGGCAACTTCACATGTGTTAATAGTAACAAATGACTATACTACTTTTGCACATTTTATTACTGTGATGTGACTTTCTATGTGTGTTAGTCAATTCAGTCATTGAGCAGACAGGAAAAACAAGGAATAATCAACTAAAATAATCTGGGCACTGCTTTGGAGAAAGACAGTCTGCGATCAAATCTTGGATCCAAAAACGATTCAAATCCAGGTATCAAAACCAATGGTAACGACGGAGCATGCCAAAAAAGGCATATTAGTTGCAATGCATTTCCATCTCTCCATACGGTATGTTCTTTACGCCTGATAAATATCCCTTCCATAGAGATGGAAATGCATTGCAACTATAAAGCATTTTATCCATATTTCATCTTAATAATTGGTTTTGGATCCTGGATTTTATCCCAGACAATTTACTAAATGGCAGAGCCCTGGTATCTAAAGATCTTTTTCCAGTCTTCTCCTTGACATTTCCATGAAATATTTTACCCAATAACCGCAGCAGTGACTTTAGAATCCCAATCATTACAAATACAAGAAAGTAATAAAGTTGTGCCTATCTAAGCAGAACTACACCTGGTGGAGCATTTTCCCTTTAATACTCAATATTTCACTAAGCATTGGTAGCACCATTTAACTATGTTACTATGCCCTCCTTTATAGGTGCGGCAGAGTCTATCCAAGCCATGACTCAGGGTAACAAGTCTTTTGTAACAGAGTTTATAATATTAGGAATCACCAATGACCCAACTTTACAACATATCCTCTTTGTTGTGTTTCTGCTGATTTACCTTCTAACTGTTTTCGGCAATACAAGTATCATGTTTACAATCCTGATCGTTAATAACCTTCACAGTCCGATGTACTATTTTCTCAGCAATCTCTCCTTCTCAGATCTTTGCTATTCTACAGTCATTTCTCCAAAAATGTTGTTTGATTTTTTTCTGGAAAGAAAATTGATCTCATTTATTGGCTGTGCCCTTCAGTTGTATTTCTTTGCGGTCTTTGCCAGTACTGAATGCTATATCTTGTCTGCCATGGCCTATGATCGTTATGTTGCTATATGTCACCCGCTATTGTATATATTAATAATGAACAAAAAGAAATGTGTGATTCTTACTCTTCTGGTTTATATTGGCGGTTTATGCACTGCGGCCGTCCATACATCGTGCACATTCATATTGCCCTTTTGTGGACCTAATGTAATTAACCATTTCTATTGTGACATTCCTCCACTGATGGAGCTGTCATGTGCTGATACGTACATGAGTAAGACAATTATATTTGGTGTAGTCTTTTGCCTTGGTTTTTTATCAGTAATTGTCATACTAGCCTCATATGTATACATCTTTTTCACCATATTGACAATTCACTCATCAGAAGGCAGACGCAAAGCATTTTCTACATGTTCCTCTCATCTGCTTTGTGTTGTTTTATTTTATGGAACAGTTTTCTTCATGTACCTCCGTCCAGCTTCCAACTACTCGGTTACACAAGACAAAATCGTATCTGTATTCTACACAATGATAATCCCGATGATGAACCCAATCATCTATTGCTTACGTAACAAGGAAGTGAAGGAAGCTGTGAAATTCTATTTTAGTAGATTCAGTACATTTAAGAAAATAATTTTGTGAATTTAACTGGTAACTAGCTTATAAGAAACTGTTTTAAAACATTAAAGCACCACTTCAAAGTGGTGATTAATACCTAATTCCCCTAACCCTTATCTCATACTCACCCTCCAGCATCTTCATCTGTTATCAGCGTCACTCCTGCCAGCTTCCGGCAGTTTGTTACCTGCCAGAAGTTCCAGTGTTTCATGGAGCGTGCCAGAGATCGCAACTGAATACATGTCTATGAGAGCCTTGTTCTGGCCTCATTCTGGCTCTCAGACTTGTATTGGAAGGTTGTGATGTAACTTCTGACTTCCGGCTAGTCAGACGTTACGGTCACAAGATGGAGCCACAAGACCAAAGCGATGCCAAAAAAGGTGAAGACTAGTGATGGGCGGACTTGCAGATAACTGGGACCGACGGGTCCCTGTTATCTGTTTTTTAAAATCCGGTTCTGGGCCCTATGAAAGTATATTGGTACCAGAATTGGGCCATTAAAAATGGTAGCAGAAAGGATAGGGGATAGGAGCTGATGCACTGTACTTACTGAGGCTCCGTCATGGCTTTAACTGCTTCCTGGCCACTCATTCACTTCCGGGGGCACGCATTATCCTTCATTTCATATGCACTGCTTTCCCCGCCCACTGGCATCTGTGATTGGTTGCAGTCAGATGCCCCCCCCATCCTGAGTGGCAGCATGTCAGCTGACTGCTTCCAATGACAGATGCTACATACGTCTATCGTGGTATAAAAAGAAATAAAGAAAGAAATTGACGTAGGATCCTCCTATATTATACCCAGCACAGATAAAGCATATAGCTACAGGTTGCAGCCTCCAGCCATGCGCTTATTTTGGCTGTGCATCAAAATAAGAGGAACTGCATGCGGCATGTAAAAAAAATAAATAAATAAATACCAAAATTAAATAGATAATTTAAAAAAGACATGAGACCCCCCTACTAATTTGTAAGTGAAAGTAAAAAAACACAAACACCAGAAGAAGCCTTTATTTGAAATAAAATACAAAAAACACCTTCTTTCACCACTTTATTAACCCCAAAACACCCCTGAAGGTCTGATGTAATCCACACGAGGTGCCACAACGATTCCAGCTCTGCTACATCTGAACTGACCATGCAATCATGGAAGATGACTCACCACTGTGAGCTCAAAGCAGAGAATGCATGAGCAGCGGCGATCAGCAGTGATGTCACTCAATTGATTTGTGGTCACAGCTGGAGGTCAGGTTACCTGCAGTCACAGGTGATGGACCGTAGGAACCTCCAGCTGCAACCGCAAATAACCTGAGGGATGTCACTGCTGATCGCTTGGCTCAGTCTTTGCGTGAAGTCCGCAGCGGGCAGTCATGTTCCATAATCACGCTCTATGACTTCAGATATGTAGCAAAGCTGAAATTGTCGTGGTATCTCATGTGGATTACATCAGACCTGCAGGGGTGTTTTTGGAGTTAATAAACTGGTGAAAGAAGGTGTTTTTTGTATTCTATTTCAAATAAAGGATTTTTTTGGTGTTTATTTACTTTCACTTACAGATTAATAATGGGGGGGGGGTGTCTCGTAGACTCTCACCATAACTAATCTAGGGTTTAGTGGCAGCTGTTGGCTGTTAACCCCTTATTACCTCTATTGCCATTGTAACAGAAAATTGGGAAGAGCCGGATAAAGTGTTAGGGTGCTTGTGGTCACCATATTGTGGATCACATAGAGAGATTGCTAGGTGGGGCTGTGGAAAACCTAGTTGTCCTGATACACATTGGTAGCAATGAGAAAGTTAAGAGGTGAAAGGTTCTTAAATCAATTTCAGAGCGCTAGGAGGGAACCTGAAGTCCAGGCTGGTGTTTTTGGAAATACTGCTGGTGCCATGAGCATCATCAGAAAGGCAACGGGAGCTTAGCAAATTTAAAAAGTGGCTTAGAAACTAGTGCAGGAAGGAAGGATTTGAATTCATGAAAAAGTGGGTTGACGTCTTCGTAGAGGAGGTGCAGATATATTGAAGGCAAAAATGGTTAAATGGCTGAAGGAGTTTTTAAACAAAATGCATGAATTGGAGACTGTAACATCAGCTATGGAATATGTATGAAGTGGTGGTGAGTATTATAGAAACTAGGCTGGACAAGAACCTCAACTGGGTGACAAATATAGAAGACTACACCTCACTCAGAAAGGATAGAAAAAAGGATCGGTTTGTATGTTTGTTTTATCCAACTTAAAACCTGTGCCCAATGTCAACCTTGTGGGGAGCTATGACTTTGTCGAGTCTGTTAAATATCCATGGGGAGGGCAACTAATTGGAGTTATATCAAAGCCTCCTAACATTATTGATCAGGTAGAGGATGGAATGCTGCAATAAATGAAAAAGTTAGCAAATAATAATAGTGTCCTTATTATAGGCATTACAACTATCCAGATATTCTATGGAACATTGAAAACAAAAAAGAAGAAAAATAGCCAACAAGGACAATTTATATAAACTAATATTTATTAGACAAAAATTCAAATATTAAAATATTAAAATGCAAGGGTCTAGTAATGAAAAGTGCACAAGCACCACAGAGCTCAGCAAAAGTGATTGGAAGGCCGAAAAATAGTTTGCTAGATTATTAATGAAAAATAGTAACGCACCTATTGGGTATTTTTCCTAAGGGTATAACAATTGTATTCCCAATGTGCAACACTATATGAACATATCTATCAAGGGATTAGACATATCCCATAAGAAATAGCAAAAGTTGAACACCACATGGTATAAGGCATTACAAAACTGCTCACATGTAATTAAATGGCACAGAATCAAGATTAAACATTATCAAAATTCCCAAAATAGAGGTGCATTCCTGTCGCCATTGTTCACCACTGCTGAGCCACATCAACACGTGTTTCGGCCTAAGCCTTCATCAGGGTGGGAGGCCTCCTGAGGAAGCCATTCAGTGAAACGCGTGTCGAGGCCCTGCCCCCCACGCCTGGTTTGCGTTTGTTCCTCTCCTGCTACACCATGACTGAAAGTAGTGTGTTTTTCTATTTTAAGGCCCAGTCACACACAACGACTTACCAGCGATCCCGAAAACGATGCGACCTGATAGGGATCGCAGGTAAGTCGTTGGGAGGTCGCAGGTGAGATGTCACACAGTCAGATCTTACCAGCGATGCAGGAACAATACAGGTCGCAGTAGCAATCTGTATAACGATCTCAGCAGTCACTGTGACCCTGTCACACAGTGTCAAACACAGCGATGTGTCCTGCCCAGCAGGACATCGCCTTTGAAGAAAATGACCTGGACCATTCGGCAACGACCGGCGATCTCACAGCAGGGGCCTGATCGCTGGTAGGTGTCACACATAACGAGATCGCTAACGGGATCGCTACTGCGTCACCAAACGGTGACTCAGCTGCGATCTCGCTAGCGATCTCGTTATGTGTGACAGTACCTTAAGCCACTTTTGGGGGAAGTAATCTCTTTTGGTTAATCAGATACCATTGTACTGTCAATATAGATATGATTGTTGTGTTCTTTACTTTTCCTCTTCTGCCTCTATTTGTTATATATGTACACATATCACGTTAGCAGGCTTTACTGCCATCTTCTGCCCATTTCCAGACATTTTTTGTGGGTTGTGATTCTAAGCAAGGATTTTTTCCATTCTTTCCTTGCTATCACTGTGCACCTGTTCACCTTTTTTGAATTAATAAAATAATTTGTATTTTACTATACACTTCTCTTGGTCCTTTTTGCATTGTGTATCCCTGGTTTTAATTTTATTTCACACTTCTATAGGGTATCACAATATTTAGGTTTTCATTCTATGGGACATAGTCTGGTGGTTGTGCTAAAAGTTGGAAACTTTTATCCATAATTAGGGATGAGCAAAATCAAACTGTAAAGTTCAGGATCTGTACCGGAAACCTTGTGTCCCGAACACAGTCTTTTTGTAACACCTGCCTGGATCCACAGACTCAGATTGGGCTGTAATGGACAGGCTAGAGGGAAGCCACTCACCAAGCAGGACCCCTAGAACCCTGAAACCCTTTAACCCCTATACAGGAATTTGGAATTACACAGGGCCCAAGGTGATCACTACCTGTGGTAGGCTGCAGTCCGATGAGAGTAGTAGTCAGGCAGGGTCGAAACGGGAAATGTAAAACAGGGACAGAATCAGGCAGGCAAGGACGTAATCAGAAAACAAAGCAGAGGTCAAATTTGGATCGGGCAGCGAGGTACATAAACAGCAGGCAGAAGAGGTAGTCAGAAAACAAGCAGAAGACAGAACACCAGTATATCTAAACAGTACAGGGCAGAACAGGAACCAGGAATTCAGAACTATCTCTGGCAGTGGTCAGCAGACAGGAGGGGAATTAAGAAGGGTGTGGTGTCTTCCCATTGGTAGTAGCTCAATGATGGTAACTTCAGCTGAAAGACACACGCCACCTACAGTCAGCCAGTGGTACTGCAGATCCCAAGGAAACCCAGCCCAGTGGATGAGCGGAGCCTGCACCCACCGGCGCCGCTAGAATTGACTCCTCTCCCATCACCAGCAGTATCCACGGCAGGAACACGGCGTCGCCTGGTGATCAAACGAGAAGTCGCTGGAGTGGACTCCGGTGGTGACATAACACTTTTGACTGTCCGATCCTATTTGGGTTTGTTAACCCGAATAAAGCTTGTTGAAAGGTTGCAGAGCAGCCAATCAGCAAGCTTTTAGGCTGTGGGCACTTCTGGAGCCATAGCAGCCATGCCAAATATTGGCATGGCTGTGATTTGCCAGAGAAATCACTAAGGGTAAAAAAAAATAATGTGAGCCACAAATGTAAGTTAAATGGTGGTAAGAGCAGGATAGTTATACATACAGTGTTTCCTGGAGGATCACACTGCAGTCAGACTCTTTTTCCTGGGCCCGCTAAAGACGGTTCATCGATAGTCTCTGCTTCCCCGTCCACCCACTGGGTGGTCGGGGGATGTGTCTGTGATTGGTTGCAGACTGCTATACATGCCCCCACCCTGTGTCTGCATCTGTGATTGGTTGGAGTCAGTTGGTTGTATGGTAGAGTAAAAAATAAATCATTAAAAAAAATCATGTAAGCTCCTGCCCCAATTTGATAGCCAATGCAGGTAAACAACACCTACAGGCTGCATCCCCCACCTGTGAGCTTTACCATGGTTGGATATAAAATTAGATGGGATCCTACAGCATTTTTTGTTTTGTTTTTTGTGTTATTTAAATAATTTTATAAAAAGGCAGAGGGTTCTCCCCCCTTTTGATAACCAGCCACTGTAGAGCAGACAGGTGGGGGCTGGTATTATCAGGATGTGAGGGGCTATGGATATTTGGCCACCCAGCCTAAAAATACTAGGCCACACCTGCCCAGAATTGGCATATCCCATTAGATGTGCCAATCCTGGCACTTTACCAGGCTCATCCCAATTGTCCTGGTGTGGTGGCACTCGGGGTAATATAAAGTGTTAATGACAGCTGATTTGTCAAAAATGACAGCTGTCATCAAGCCCTGGATTCGTAATCAGAAGAGTCTATGAGACACTGCCATTACTAATCCTGTAATTGAAAAGAAAGAAACACTCGAGCACCCGAATACAATGGAAGTCATTGAGGTACTGAAGCATTTTTCAGGAAGTTTTCCCAGAAAAATGCTTGAGTCCCCTATTGACTTCCATTATACTCGGATGCTTGAGTCGCGCCCATCCGAGCATCCAACTGCTCTTAACAAGTACCGAGCATCCAAGCATGGTAGTGCTCGCTTATTACTAAAGGCCAGGAATCTGTGTGGTGCAGTCACACAGACCTTACTTTGTGCTTTGGTCATAGTCACCCCGGAACAGAAAAGGGCAATCTCCAAACTGTTCCAAAGTTGAATGAATACTATTCTCCAAAATGTCTTGGTATGCTGAAACGTTAAGATTTCTGTTGACTGAAACTAAGAGGACTGGGCCAACCCTTGAAAAACAACCCTAAAGCATTACAGATCTTCCATTAAACTTTACAGCTAGCACAATGTAATCTGGCAGGTAATGTTTTCCAGGTATTCATTAAATCCATATTCGACCATTAATAATGGACTATTATAGGTATTTTGCACACTACGACATCGCAGCTGCGATGTTGGTGGGGTCAAATCGAAAGTGACGCACATCCCGCGTCGCTGTCGATGTTGTAGTGTGTAAATCCTTTTACATATGATTAACGAGCACAAAAGCGTTGTTATCGTATGATCGGTGTAGGGTCCGACATTTCCATAATTTAGCAGCAGCGATGGTACGATGTTGTTCCTCGTTCCAGCAGGCAGCACACAACGCTGTGTGTGAAGCCGTAGGAGCGAGGAACATCACCTTACCTGAGTTCCGGCTGCAATGTGGAAGGAAGGAGGTGGGCGGGATGTTTACGTCCCGCTCATCTCCGCCCCTCTGCTCCTATTGGCCGCCTGCCGTGTGACATCGCTGTGACACCGCACGACCTGCCCCCTTAGGAAGGAGGCAGTTCGCCGGCCAGAGCGATGTCACAGGGCAGGTAAGTGCATGTGAAGCTGCCGTAGCGATAATGTTCGCTACGGCAGCAATCACAAGATATTGCTGCTACGACGGGGGCGGGGACTATCGCTCTCAGCATCGCAAGCATCGGCTTGCGATGACGTAGTGTGCAAAGTACCCCTTAGACTCCCATCTATAGACGTATGATTTGTCACTTCAGTGAGCACGTTTCCACTGCCCCAGGGTCTAGTGCCAGTGTTTTAGGCTTTGTGCCCACATTGTGTTTTTATGTGCAGAAAATCTGCACATAAAAACGCATGTTGTGGCAGGAAAAAAAGCAGCTGACAAAGCACACATTTTTTTATAGCATTTGCACGTTTTTTCACATGCTTTTTTTCCATACTTCTTTTTGTTCTTTTTTAAGTCTTGATGACCGCAGGGGTTTAGGCACTGTACCTCTGCGGTTGCTGCCGGGTCACCGGTTGATGTTACAGCCAAGTCCTGGCTCTGTCTGCTAGGAGCAGTGCCCTCGCCGCTCCTGGAAGTTTAATCCCCTTAATGCTGCAATCAATGCGATCATAGCATTCAGAAGGCAGGGAGAGGGATCGCTTACCTCTCCCTGCTGATCGGGTCTTGCTATAGTAACCCAGGGTCGTCACCATGACGACCCCGGGTTACTGAGGTACAAATTGCCCCACAGACCAGGGCACCTACATCACCGGAGTTCCCGCTAGCAAGGTCCCGTGGTAAATACCCCGAGGCCTAGGTGCAGAGAACCCTGGCGGCGTCACAAGGTGAACTGAGTTCATGCCAGCGGATATGCATGAAAACCAGGTGATCCGCCAGCATGAACTCGATTCACCTTGTGACGTCCCTCAGGTTACCTGCGGTCACAGGTAAACATCTAGCTACTCCTGTTAGGGTGAATTCTTAACCAGAGATCACTAGTTGCCTACTGCCTGGCCTAATTGGTGTACACCAAGTGCATGCGTAAAGAATTCACACCAGACACAGTCGGATGTGAAATCTCTTTTTGATCACAGTAATGATGGCACTGAACAGATTGAGTACAGAGTATGCATCCTCTTTATATAGGCTAGGGGCGTACACAAGTTCAGATATGCTCATTTAGTGGGACAGTTCATGGGCTAGCCAATGGGGAGATCTGTGTTTCTGTTGATGGGCGGGTCTGACTTCAGTGGATGAATCCATGGTGATGGTGATGGGAGGGACGTCATCTGGTGGATCCATGCTGATGGTTTGGTCTGTGCTGTCATCAGGGGCCATTTTGGGTTCCTCTGAAAACTGACTGGCTTATGTATAGAGAATTAATTTCATTGAACACACCTCTCACAGTGCTCTATGTCCAGAGGTTAATTAAGTATTTCATCTTAGACCCTGAAAAGGGGAAAGAGGGGAGAGTGGAAGCTTCATCCAGTATGGAACCGTCATATTAATATGGGGAATATAGAACGGGATCTCGGAGAATTCTTTATCCACAATGAGGGTAGAACTGGTCCCCTGGTGGTATGGGATACGATGAAGGCATACCTCATGGGGCGCCTGTTCAGGGATATCTGTAAACGTAAAACACAGACGAGGCAGGATGAAAAAAATAGCCTGGAGGCCTTAGATAAGGCGGAGCTGGAAGCAATTCGGAGTAATACTACGGACGCGAAGCAAAATCTTAGGCAGGCGCATGAACAGGTTAATAAGATGCTTTTGGAGAAGGTGGTAAGGAAGCAGGCATTCCAAAAACTGCATTTTTATGAAGAGGGAGAAAAAGTTGGTCATCTATTATCAGTCATAGCTGCAGCTCAAAGGAGTAGCTCATTTGTGCATGGTATGAAAACGGTGGAGGGGACATAGGTCACTGAGGTTGAGGAGATCCTTGGGGTCTTTAAAGATTTCTATCACATGCTATATTCTTCTAGCGGAGAGATGAGGGTTGAAGAGGTGGACTCATTTCTTGAGCGAGGTGAGCTTCCTGTGTTGTCTGTGGCGGATAGAGATAAATTGGAGTCACCTATTACTATTGATGAACTGGAGGATGCTCTGCATGGCATGAGCAATGACAAGGCACCGGGAGCAGACGGGCTACCGGTTGAAATTTATAAACAGTTAGAAGAAATCCTATTACCCAAACTATTGAAAGTCTTTGAGGTGGTGGAGGGGGAAGGTGTATTGCCTGAATCTATGAGAGAAGCAATAATAGTAGTAATTCCTAAGGAGGATAAAAATCCGAGGCTTCCAGACTCATATAGACCAATCTTGTTATTAACATCGGACGTGAAGCTTCTGGCTAAGGTGTTGTCAAACCGGCTGACTGGAGTTATATCTAACCTAATACATATGGATCAATCAGGGTTCATGGCCAATAGGTCGAGAGCTGCTAATATCAGGAGATTATATCTTAATCTACAGTTGCCGCCTGACAACCCTGGCCAGAGGTTGATCGCTTCGCTAGATGCTCAGAAACCGTTCGATAGTGTTGAGTGGGGGTATCTGTTAAAAGTGTTGCAGCATATGGGTTTTGGTCCACAGTTTGTAAAGTGGGTGCAGCTGTTGTATATTAGGCCTACTGCTAAAGTTAGAGTTAAAGGTATGACCTCCGCAGAGTTCGAGTTGCATCGGGGAACGAGGCAGGGCTGCCCACTATCGCCGCTCCTATTTGCTATTGCAATAGAGCCTCTGGCTGCGGCGATTAGGAAATCGAAGGAGATCCATGGATTTAGATATGGGCATTTAGAGGAGAAAATAGCTCTTTATGCTGACGACTTATTTCTTTTCTTGTGGGATCCATCCGCCTCATTGGATCATGCCATGCAGATAATAGAGAAATTTGGAGAAGTTTCGGGACTGACCATTAATTGGTCTAAATCGAGCAACTTTAAAGTCGATGGGGAAGTAACCTGGACAAATGATGATACTGGGGTCAACAAATTGAAGAGTGTGGATGAATTTAAATATCTAGGTATCCAGATATCTCTGCCAGTAGAAAAATACATATAGGTGAACCTATGGCCGCTTCTTAAAAAATTGAGAGCCAAAGTGGATGCCTGGAACAAGCTACATTTGTCAGTTGTTGGAAGGGTTAATTTACTAAAGATGGTAGTAATGCCTAAACTCCTATATCTACTGCACAATGCCCCTGTTTGTATTTCAAAGAAAAGATTTAAAGGGATAAACTCGCTGTTTAGAGACCTGGTGTGAGGTAAAAAGCAGCCTAGGGTGCGATTAGAAACTTTACGAAGGCCGAAAGATGAGGGGGGTCTAGCAATCCCAAATCCGGAATTGTATTATATGGCGGCGCAATGTCAACACCTCAGGGGGTGGTCTGATCGAGTGAAAGATGGGGGCATTAAAGAAGTGCTGGAATACATAGTGGGTAGAAGTCCATTGGTAATGGGACTAGAGGATGGTGCGGTGGGGCTCCTGGGTGGAACATCTCCTACAATGGCACTTATAAATAAGACCTGGGAGAAGCTGAAAAGGGTGAGAGGGGTGACCCGGTTAACTAAGTTTACACCTATCTGGGATAACAGTAATCTCCCGGAGATTCAGAAAATGGGGAATATTGAGGAATGGAGACGCAAGGGTGTAATATACATGCATCAGATATTAGACAGAGGAATTTTGAAATCGTTCCCACAGTTACAGAGTGAGTTTCAGTTACCGGCGTCCGGCTGGCTCCACTACAGTCAATTGAAACATGCGATTGCAGCCCAAGCGGCTAAAAAAAGTGTGGACATACAGACTGACCTGGTACTGGAGTATGTATGTAAGGGGGGAGGAAGCACTGAAGGGATCATTTCTGGCACGTATAAAGATATACTACATAACTTTCTTTTAGACTACCCACTTAAAACTAAATCTAAATGGGAGGAGGAAGTTGGGCCGATAACGGAGGTGGTGTGGGAGACTATCTTAGAGTATGTCACTAAACTCTCCATGAAGCGAACCGGACAGACTATCTCACCTATACGTGATTCACCGGGTATATAGCTATACCTTACTGATGTTTAAAATGGGGTTGAAAAGGAATTCGGAGTGTCCAAGGTGTCAGGGAAGTGACGCAGGTATTTTTCATATGATGTGGTCTTGTCAGAGACTGGTCTGCTTTTGGACTAAGGTTATCCACAAGATAGGAACAACATATGGGTGTGTCCTTCCCAGGGAACCATTGATATGCCTATTGGGATATGTTGAGGAGCTTGGGGTGGAAAATATTATGAAAATTGCCATTGCTAGGCTGCTGTATGCGGCAAGAAAGCTAATTGTCAGGTCCTGAATTAGAAAAGACCCCCCGACCAGGAGAGAGTACATTAAAAGGGTGAAATGTATTCTTCAGCTGGAACAGGGAGTGTATGAAAGAAGGGGAAATGTTAAAATGTTTGAGAAGCTATAGTCTCCTTGGCTGCAATGCGAATAGGACGAATGATGGACCAGTAAACTGGTTTGGGGACGGGATAGCCGTCGGAGACCTCTTATGTGTGTGTTTTGTTTTATTTGTGTTACTAGTAATTCCTCCTGCACATCGGGGTGAACGGGATGGTTGCTATACTGCAGTTGGAGGGTATTCTAAGTGTGTACTAAATGGGATGTAGTATCAGGGAGGAGTGTTGCTGACGGGGAAGGGGGCAGGAGGGGGAGTAAAAGGGGTAATAGATATGATAAACATAATTTGGATGCCGATTTGTTATTCTTTTGTATGTATTCTGTTTTAATAAAAAAGTATCTGATTTACAAAAAAAAAAAAAAGTATTTCATCTTATGGCTCTCCTCAACACTCTCTGCCTGCAGTTACAGCGTTCGGTCATGTTCCATGATCGAGTGCTGTAATTTCAGATGTAGCAGTGCTGAATCGTCTTATCAAGACCAAAGTCAGCGCAGCATCCACCTGGAAATTTTAGAGCACTTCATGCTTTCCTCTGCCAACAAGCTTTTTGGAGATGGAAATTTCATTTTCCAGCAAGACTTGGCACCTGTCCACACTGCCAAAAGTACCAATACCTGGTTTAATAACCACAGTATCACTGCGCTTAATTGGCCAGTACACTCGCCTGACCTTAACCCCATAGAGAATCTATGGGGTATTGTCAAGAGGAAGATGAGAGATACCAGACCCAACAATACATACGAGCTTATTACCAAAGCAACCTGGGCTTCCATAACACCTCAGCAGTGCCACAGGCTGATCGCCTCCATGCCACGCCGCATTGATGCAGTAATTCATGCAAAAAGAGCCCCGACCAAGTATTGAGGCATTTACTGTACAGACTTTTCAGTAGGCACCAACATTTCTGAGTTTAAAATCATTTTTTCAGTTGGTCTTATATAATATTCTAATTTCCTGAGATAATGACTTTTGGGTTTTCTTAAGCCATAATTATCAACATTAACAGAAGTAAATACTTGAAATAGATCACTCTGTGTGTAATGACTCTATATAATATATGTGTTTCCCTTTTTGTATTGAATTACTGAAATTAACTTTATGATGGTATTCTAATTTATTGAGATGCACTTGTATATATAGTGGATTTTGCTATTTATTGAAAGCATCTCCAGAGATGTTCATATGCTTTCTCATTCTATTCATGCTATTTCAAGAATTACAATGTAGATTTCATAAGTCCGGTCTCAAAGGGATAAAACATGACTTATGATTTCCCATAACAGACGATAATTGCAACACAATAAGCACAATACAATTTTTTTTAAACCTCTTGTGATTTAGTCCCTAATGATCTACCACTAATTATAAACCAACCACTTAGACAGTACAAGACAGTAGAGGAAGATCAAAAAAGGATAGTCTGTGGAAGACACTAAAACGTGGCAGTCGCCTACAGCTTTACATGTGACAAAAGTTAGATATTTCCATACCATTTTTATATATTTTACCATTTTACTATGACATTGTATTTGTTATTCAATGAAATCTTTGTGAAAGCATCTTTAATTTTAACCATTTATACCATGTCTTTCTTAACAGATACGACAGAGTCTATCCAAGCAATGACTCAGGGTAACAAGTCTTTTGTAACAGAGTTTATAATATTGGGAATCACCAATGACCCAACTTTACAACATATCCTCTTTGTTGTGTTTCTGCTGATTTACCTTCTAACTGTTTTCGGCAATACAAGTATCATGTTTACAATCCTGATCGTTAATAACCTTCACAGTCCGATGTACTATTTTCTCGGCAATCTCTCCTTCTCAGATCTTTGCTATTCTACAGTCATTTCTCCAAAAATGCTGTTTGATTTCTTTCTGGAAAAAAAAATGATCTCATTTATTGGCTGTGCCCTTCAGTTGTATTTCTTTGCGGTCTTTGCCACGACTGAAGGCTATATCTTGTCTGCCATGGCCTATGATCGTTATGTTGCTATATGTCACCCGCTATTGTATGTATTAATAATGAACAAAAGGAAATGTGTGATTCTTACTCTTCTGGTTTATATTGGCGGTTTATGCACTGCGGCCGTCCATACATCATGCACATTCATATTGCCCTTTTGTGGACCTAATGTAATTAACCATTTCTATTGTGACATTCCTCCACTGATGGAGCTGTCATGTGCTGATACGTACATGAGTAAGACTATTATATTTGGTGTAGTCTTTTGCCTTGGTCTCTTGTCGTTAATTATTTTACTAGCCTCATATGTATACATCTTTTTCACTATATTGACAATTCACTCATCAGAAGGCAGACGCAAAGCATTTTCTACATGTTCCTCTCATCTGCTTTGTGTTGCTTTATTTTATGGAACAGTTTTCTTCATGTACCTCCGTCCAGCTTCCAACTACTCGGTCACACAAGACAAAATCGTATCTGTATTCTACACAATGATAATCCCGATGATGAACCCAATCATCTATTGCTTACGCAACAAAGAAGTGAAGGAAGCTGTGAAATTTTGTATTAATAGATTGCTAATACACAGATACTAAATGCTTTTAAATGTTTAAGACCCTACTATTTTTTGTACTTCCCTACCAACACTATTATATACCATGCGGCCATTCCTATGTGCAAAAATGCAAATATACACAATAGAAGTCTGCTCTTATTTTTGTGTTTTTGTAGCATTTTTTAATATATTTCACCATTTTTTGGTGAAGATTCGAGGCAGCATTTTTTAAATGTGTTTTTCGCTACAGAAAGCTTGGCTTACTTGAAAATGCAGCTGCATTTTTTTTCAGGCTCCCTGTAGGTAAATTATACAACTAAAAATATACAATTCAACAGTGTCAGTAACTGCATGACAGACATGAATCTTCATAAAATTATATACACTTTGTTTTGGACTGTTAAATGCAGTACATTTTATACACAAAAAAATTGCAGAGAGAAAAAAGAAGCATTTGTGCTATGATGGAACATGGGGTAAACAAACATTCACACATTCCATGCATTAAATAAAACAATGTAACACAGTAAACGGAAATGGAATCTGTCAGGTGATGTTCTAGTACAATACTAATGTTATCTTTACATACGGCTTAAAGAGACCTTTCAGGATCAGTAACTTTTATAGCTCTCCCTCTTCCTGTTATCTTGTTGTAAACTAAGTAGAATTCAGTGTGAATTGTAAATAGTCAAGCATGTGTAAGGGTACCTTCACACTTAGCGATGCAGCAGCGATCCGACCAGCGATCTGACCTGGTCAGGATCGCTGCTGCATCGCTACATGGTCGCTGGTGAGCTGTCAAACAGGCAGATCTCACCAGCGACCAGTGAACAGCCCCCAGCCAGCAGCGACGTGCAAGCGACGCTGCGCTTGCACGGAGCCGCCGTCTGGAAGCTGCGGAGACTGGTAACTAAGGTAAACATCGGGTATGGTTACCCGATGTTTACATTAGTTACCAGTGTGAGCAGGGAGCAGGGAGCCGCGCACACTGAGCGCTGGCTCCTTGCTCTCCTAGCTGCATTACACATCGGGTTAATTAACCCGATGTGTAATGCAGCTACATGTGCAGAGAGCAGGGAGCCGCGCACACTGAGCGCTGGCTCCTTGCTCTCCTAGCTGCTGTACACATCGGGTTAATTAACCCGATGTGTACAGCAGCTACATGTGCAGAGAGCCGGAGCCGGCAGCACAGGCAGCGTGAGAGCTGCGGAGGCTGGTAACTAAGGTAAATATCGGGTAACCACCTTGGTTACCCGATGTTTATCTTGGATACAGCTTACCTCAGCTGTCAGACGCCAGCTCCTGCTCCCTGCTCGCTTCATTTGTCGCTCTCTTGCTGTCACACACAGCGATCTGTGTGTCACAGCAGGAGAGCGGCTTTGAAGAAAACGAACCAGGGCTGTGTGTAACGAGCAGCGATCTCGCAGCAGGGGCCAGATCGCTGCTCAGTGTCACACACAGCGAGATCGCTAATGAGGTCACTGCTGCGTCACAAAAAGCGTGACTCAGCAGCGATCTCGGCAGCGAGCTCGCTGTGTGTGAAGCACCCCTAACTACAAATTGCATATGATCTGCTCCTTCTCCTAGCTCTCAGTGCTGATATCAGACATCAGTGACAGTAAATCTGAACTGAATTTGCACTACTGTCCCCACCCATGCTCCTTCCCACCTCTCAGCAGTGATAGTGAATGCACTGAGAGGTGGGAGGTGGGCAGCAGTGAATATGTAAATTGTATTTACATACACTTGACTAGCGAACACGATAACAGTATTAGGTAGAACAATAAAACTTACTGATCCTGAAAGGTCTCCTTAAGCCCTATTTAAATATGACATTAATATTGTACTACAAAATCATCTGACAGATTCCCTTTAAGTAGGTGAATAGTTGATAGGAAACAAAAGTTATTTCATAAATACCCTTCTTTTTGATGGTCACACCCTAAGGCCTCATTGATATATCTGTATTTAAAATCATATGTTAAAAAATATCGCCGGTGTCATCAGTGGTTTTAATCAGTGTGTCATCAGTGTACAGTCCATGTGTCCATTTTTACCATCCTTGTTTTTCACTGATGGACAAATAAATTACGAAGCTTCCCCTACCCTTCACAATGTTAAATACGTACAATTCGCGAATGGCAAACAGATGTCATCCATGTGCTGTGCGTGTTTTTCATGGACCCATAGACTTGGTTCTTTACAGCCGTGATACCGGAAAAAAATGGACATGTCTCTGTGTGTTTTGCATAGACACACGGTCCGTGTAAAAATATGGAACTGTGAATAGCACAATAGATTGGTAGGTGCTGAAAAAAAAATGGATAAAACACATATGTGCAACACAGACGTGTAAATGAGGCCAAATGTGTCATATAAATGTTGTGATTGAGCTGGTTGCTGCAGCCTCGGCAAGAATTCATCATTTTGGCACTATTTTTTTAAATTATGGCAAAAGCATTGTGTTTCTACCATGACCATTAAAAACACAACCACCCCCCCCCCCAAAAAAAAACCAAAAACAAAACGCAATGTGGTTGCAACATGTGAGCACAGCCTATCTCAGACTAAGACGGTAACATGCTTTTTAATGTACCTGCAGATGTTAACTTTTTACCTTTACTCTGCCATATCAAGCCTTCTTTTTTGGGGGTGGGATAAGCAGAAAAAGCATACCTCCCCAAACACGCTATATTTTCTTCTACTTTTTCGTACTTTACTGTTTTACTTTCTACTGTTCCTCTTTAAATACATATTTTATTATAACCATTGTTACCACTGTTATTTTTTATTTTTTTTACTGTTTATTACTTTTATTTAATACAAACATATAATCAATAAATTAATCCCATAAGAACCAGGCCTAATTTGGCTCTTAACGCTCACACATACTTTCTTGTTTTTTATTTCCATTGTCGCTTTCCATGATACATGATATTTTAAGTTTTTCAATAGCGTAGCTCTACTAGGATTTGTGGTTTTGCAGCATGAGTTATATTTGTCAGTGCCACCATTTTGGAGTAAATACTACGTAATACATAACTAGTATTAACTCTTTTTTGTCTCTTTTTTTGGGGGGGGGGAAGAAAAAACACAGTAATTCTGTTGAGGGTTTTTTTTTACATTTTAAATTTTACGCATACATAAGAATATAGAACACTGGCACTGATCATATGTCCATATAACTTTGCAATTGGAAGCATTGTAACAAAACTGTTCCACAATCAGGAAAAAACAGTACACGGTGGTGCTCATCTAAAGATAATAGTGCATATTTTGCTAAGAGATAAGGTTGAAAAACTAGTGGCAGTCACCACTGATTTCTTGGGACAGCCAGGAGAAGCGTGCTCTGTGCCACGTGAAACACTCGCTCGCCTCTGTATAGGTCAAAGTCTTGCACATGTTGTCCAATGAAGTTGCTGTCCTAAGTAATCAATGGTGAGTGCCACTATTTATTTAACCTTATCTTGTCTATTTTAAATTTTACAGTTTTCAGTAGCAAAACAAATTAAACCTTATTCTGTGTGTAAGTATGATTACTCTGATACAAAATGTATGTAATTTGATCTGTTTTATTACTTTTCCATATTAAATATACAAGTTCCAGCCATACATTAAACATTTTCTGGCAAAAGAGCTAAGTAATGGCTTATTGTTTGTGTGACAAGATGTAGTTTTCTTTTGTCCCATTTTAGGATAATTAAAACTTTTTGATCACTTTATTACAGTTTTTGGGAGATATAATTAACAAACAAATAAACATTCTGTAAATGATTTTAAAGCATTGTTCCCCATATAGTAAAATTGTCATGATATTTTTTTCTGTAGGTAGATCCACTAATTTCAATCCCAAATATATTTACCTTTTTATGTTTTGCTAAAAAAATTTCTTTTATTGGTCACTATTTTCCTAGACATACCTTTTTATTTTTTAATAGACACTGTTGTGTGAAGACTTTATTTTTTGTGGGACAACTGTAGCTTTTACTGGTGCATTTTTTCGATATATGACTGTATATATTTTTTTTTGTTTGGCTGTATGAACAAAAAACAGCAATTCTGGTATTGTTTTTTTAATTATTATTTAGCATTTACTGTGGAAGATAAGTAAAGATATAGTTTTATAGCATAGGTCAATATGATTATAGTGAAGCCTAATTTATGCATTTTTGTGTCTTACTGCCTTTTCACTTTTTTGAGCATTTTTTAAATTTATGTGTGGCAGGATGAAAAAAATGGGAATTGTATAGATTTTCATAATTTTTTGTTCACCGTACAGGATAAACAATTACTGTATTTTTTGGACTATAAAATGCACTTTTCCCCAAATTTGGGAGGAAAGTTGGGGTGCGTCTTATAGTCCAAAATCCACTCGCAGAGGGGGGAGGGCGGCAGTGGAACGGGGTCACAGGAGGTAGGAGTAGGGTTATTGGTGTAAGAAGCCAGCAATGGCAGGAGTGGAGGTCATGTGGGTTCTCTAATAAAAAAAATGAATTATCACTATTCCCCACTTCCATAATTCTGTCCACTTCTAGGCACCAAGGTCAGTGATAGTAAAAAATCTTCTCTGTCATTTACTATCACTGATGAGAGGTAGTCGGAATTATGGGCATGGGGAGCAGTAAATATTAATTTTGGATTAACATCTGATTTGATGGCAGCTGACATGTGTATGTGAATAGGGGTGCATGGTAGTGGAAGAGGACACCGTGCGACTTGGGAGTGGAGGGAAAGTGAGTAGAATAGGTTATTTTTTTATGTGTTAGAAAAAAGCAGCATAACGAGAGGCATATATACCAGGATGGGTGCATGATGTTGGACATATACCAGGATGGGGGACATATTTACTAGGAAAGGGTCCAGAATAAGGGACATATAGTATATCACAAAAGTGAGTATACTCCTCACATTCTTGAAAATATATTACGGTATATCTTTTCATGAGACAACACTTAAGATATAACACTTTGATACAATGTAAAGTAGTCAGTGTGCAGCTTGTATAACAGTGTCAATTTGGTGTGCCCTCTAAATAACTCAACACACAGCCATTAATGTCAAAACCACTGGCAACAAAAGTGAATACACCCCTAAGTGAAAATGGCCAAATTGTGCCCAATTAGCTATTTTCCCTCCCCGATGTCATGTGACTCATTACAGTTACAAAGCGTCAGGTGTGAATGGGGAGCAGGTATGTTACATTTGGTGTTAACACTCACACACTCGCTCATAGTGATCACTGGAAGATCAACATGGCACCTCATGGGAAAGAATTCTCTGAGGATTTGAAATATGTAAAAATGGCCTAGGCTATAAGGAGATTGCCAACTCCCTGAAACTGAGCTGCAGCATGGTGGACAAGACCATACGGACATTTACAAGACAGGTTCCACTGAGAACAGGCCTTGCCATGGTCGACCAAAGAAGTTGAGTGCACATGCTCAGCATCATATCCACAGGTTGTCTTTTCAAAATAGATGTGTGAGGGTGGCCAACATTGCTGCAGAGGTTAAAGTAGTGGAGGATCAGCCTGTCAGTGCTACAAACATATACTGCACACTGTGTCAAATTGGTCTGCGTGGCCGTCATCCCAGAAGGAAGCCTCTTCTAAAGAAGATACATAAAAAAGCCCGAAAACAGTTTGTTGAAGACAAGCAGACTAAGGACATGGATTATTAAAACTATGTCATGTGGTCCGATAGGACCAAGATAAACTTATTTAGTTCAGATGGTGTCAATCGTGTGTTGTGGCAACCAGGTGAGAAGTACAAAGACAAGTATGTTTTTCCTACAGTCTAGAATGGTGGTAGGTGTGTCATAGTTTGGGGCTGCATGAGGCCTGCATAAGTGCTGCTGGCTGTGGGGAGCTACAGTTCATTGAGGGAACCATGTATGCCAACATGTACTGTGACATATTGAAGCAGAGCATGATCCCCTCCCTTCGGCAGCATTCCAACATGAAAACAGCCTAAAGGCCGCTTTACATGCTAACGAGATGTCGTTGGGGTCACGGAATTCGTGACGCACATCCGGCCTCGTTAACGACGTGGTTGCGTGTGAAACGCACGAACGACCGTTAACAATCAAAATTACTTGCCTTATTGTTGATCGTTGATGCGTCGTTCTAATCCCAATTATCGTTGCTGTTGCAGGACGCAGGTTGTTCGTCGTTCCTGTGGCAGCACACATCGCTATGTGTGACACCGCAGGAACGAGGAACATCACCGTACCTGCGGCCGCCGGCAATGAGGAAGGAAGGAGGCGGGCGGGATGTTCCGCCTGCTCATCTCCGCCCCTCTGATTCTATTGGGTGGCCGCTTAGCGACGTCGCTGTGACGCCGCATGAACTGCCCCCTTAGAAAGGAGACGGTTCGCCGGCCACAGCGATGTCGCTAGGCAGGCAAGTATGTCCTAGCGATGTTGTGCGCCACGGGCAGCGATTTACCCATGACGCACATCCAACGGGGGCGGGTGCTTTCACCAGCGACATCGCTAGCGATGTCGCTGTGTGTAAAGTGCCCTTAAAACACAATATCAAGACGACCACTGCCTTGCTAAGGAAACTGAGGGTAAAGGTGCTGGACTGGTCAAGCATGTCTCAAGACCTAAACCCTATAGAGCATCCCCAAACAGAAGGTGGAGGAGTGCAAGCTCTCTAATATCCACCATCTCCATGATGTTGTCATGGAGGGGTGGAGAAGGATTCCAGTAGTTCCTGTGACGCTCTAGTGAGCTCCATCTCCAAGAGAGTTAAGGCAGTGCTTGAAAATTATCTTGGCCACACAAAATATTGACACTTTGGACACAATAGGGCCATTTTCGCCTTAGAAGTATGCTCACGTTTTTTGCCAGCAGTTTTGATATTAATGACTGTGTGATGAACAGGGAACACCAAATTTACACTGTTATACAAGTTGTACATTGATTATTTTACATTATATCAAAGTATCATATCTTCAGTGTTGTCCCATGAAAAGATATAATAAAATATTTACAAATATGTGAGGGGTGTACTCACTTTTGGGGTATACTGTATATACCGTGTCGGAGGACAAATATACCAGGTTGGTGAACATATATACCAGGATGGGATCATATATACCAGAATGGGGGAGGGACTTTTATACCAGAATGGGTTTAGGATGGGGAACATATACATCAGGAGGGGGGACATATATACTAGGAAGGGAAACATACAGTTGAAACCAAAAAATTACATACACTATCTAAAAACACACATCTGCATGTTTTTCTCATTATCTGACATGAAATCAAAATTAACCTTTCCTGTTTTAGGTCAATTAGGAACCAAAATTATTTATATTTGCCAAATGCCAGAATAATGAGAGAGATAATGTTTCAAGGCATTTTTTATTACTTTCTGCAAAGTCAAAAGTTTACATAAATTTCTTTAGTATTTGGTACCATTAAACTGTATGACTTGGTTCAAATGTTTTGGATATTCTTCCACAAGCTTCTCACAATAGTTGATAGGAATTTGGGCCCAATTCTCATGACAGAACTGGTGTATCTGAGCCATGTTGTTATGGTATGGCTAGCTGATAGACTAATAGATGGAGAAATACGCCTATCAGAAGTCAGGGTCCACTGTGCAGTGATGTTATGGCTGCTGCTGGTAGATAGGTGCCTGAACTGCAACTAGGCAAATGCTACTAAATATCAGAGTTCCCTGAGTTAAAGAACCCACAGGGAGGAAAGTAAAGGTAAGACAATGAATTCTATTACAACACAGAGAGGTATGGGGTATAGCTATAGTAATGGCAACTGTTACTGCACAGAGCGCCAAGGCCTGAGATCTCGTGTTACAGATCACACGGATGCTCTAATATAAACTCTACTGAGCACTGTTATTTCACAGCGTCAGGTTACAACTTATCACTTATGTTACAGAAGTAAATATATAAGTGTGGCGTACAAAGTACGAATAGGGTGTATTTAGTGGACTCTAACCGTATCCCACAATGGAGGAGACTCAAAGGGTATGTAGAGGAGTTAATGAGGTCACTAGCTCCTATCAAGGACTACTGTGTAGTTCCACCGGCTAACCACCAGTGTACCCAGTATTATCGTTGCCTAGAAGCTCTGCCTAACCGGCAACTGACCCTAAACCGGTCTGATGTGACCATGACGCCTCGCCCTACACCTGCCTCCTAAACCTATATCAGTCCCAGAGGACTTCAACGCCTGGCTCTCTACTAACGTGGTAAGTGCTTGCTGCCCCACGTATGAAGACGACTGAGTGCGGCCATGTGGGTGCCCAAGGCTTATATAACCTAAGGACAGCCCAGAAGATGGAGACCCTATGGCCCGCCAAACTATAACCAATGAGTGGTCTTCCATGTGACCACGCGTCACTGATGACGTCACTGTGGCCAATGAGATTGCGCCACATCATCTGTGATGTCACTACGGCCAATGAGATTGCGCCAAGTCATCTGTGATGTCACTAGGCCAATGGGTTGGCGCCACATCATCTGTGATGTCACCACGGCCAATGGGATCGTGCCACGTCATCTGTGATGTCACCATGGCCAATGGGATTGCGCCATGTCATCTGGACATCTGATCCACTAAGTACCTGAACATGCTCAGAAGCCTGAACCACTGACTTATGCGGGCGTCACACGGGACGATTCATCGTGTGATCGCATAAGCGATCACACCCGCCCCCATCATTTGTGCATCATAAGCAATTAGTTGCCCGTGGCGCACAAAGTCGTTAACCCCCTGTCACACGTACTTACCTCCCGGGCGACGTCGCTGTGGGCAGCGAACATCCTCTTCCTGAAGGGGGAGGGACGTTCGGCGTCACAACAACGTCACACGGCAGCCGGCCAATAGAAGTGGAGGGGCTGAGATGAGTGGGACGTAAACATCCCGCCCACCTCCTTCCTTCCTTCCGCATTGCCGGCGGGACGCAGTTAAGCTGTGTTCGTCGCTCCCGGGGTGTCACACAGAGCAATGTGTGCTGCCACGGGAGCGACGAACAACCGGCGCGCAGAAGGAGGAATGAGATTATGAAAATGAACGACGTGTCAACGAGCAACGATAAGGTGAGTATTTTTGCTCGTTCACAGTCGTTCGGAGATGTCACAGGGTGCGATATCTCTGACGATGCCAGATGAGCGTGACTAACGACGTGACCCCGACGACATATCGCCGGATATATCGTACCGAATGACACCCTCATTAGTCTCAGAATTGAGACTATCAGGCTGAGCATGCTCAGAAGGCACAACCCAGGACTTAGACTGAAAACGCCTAGATGTTCGGGTCAGTACCTGAAGGAAGCGAATCGAACGAGGCCGAGCATAGGGGGAAATCGTCCCAGGAGGCATCCGAGAAGACGCGGCAGCTCAGTTTGTGACACATGTTTGTAAGTTGCCTTGCTCTCACCTGCCTTTTCAGCTTTGCCCATACATTTTCAATAGGATTGCGCTCAGAGCTTTGTGATGGCCACTCCAAAACATTGACTTTGTTATTCTTAAGTCACTTTCTAACCAGTTTGGCAGTATGTTTCGGGTCATTGTCTATTTGAAAGACTCATTTGCGCCCAAGCTTTATGTTCCTGGGTGATGCTTTAATATTGCCACGTAATCTTCTTTCCTCAGTATGCCATCTATTTTGTGAAGTGCATCAGTCCCTCCTGCAGGAAAACAAAGCCACAACATGATGCTGCCACCCCTGTGTTTCACAGTTGGGATGGTGTTCTTAGGCTTCAAAGCTTCTCCCTTTTTCCTTCAAACGTAACGATGGTCATTATGGCCAAACAGTTTCATTTTAGTTTCATAAGACCACAGGACAGGACATGTCTCCACAAAATTAAAGTCTTTGTTCCTGTGTGCATTTGTAAGCATTAATCTGGCTTTTTTATGTTTCTTTTGGAATAATGGCTTCTTCCTGGCAGAGTGGTCTTTCAGCCCATGTTGATACAGTACTCGTTTTACTGTGGATAATGACACAATCTTACCAACTTCCACCAGCATATTCAGACGATCTTTTGCTTTTGTTCTTGGGTTGATATGCACATGTCTGACAACAGTGTATTTATCTCTGGCACACAAAACCAGTTTACTTCCTAAGCGGTATGATAGCTGGACATTCCCATCTTGTTTTTACTTGTGTATAATTGTTTGTACAGATGAACAAGGCACCTTCAGGTACCTGGAAATTGCACCCAATGATGAACCACATTTGTGCAAGTCCACAATTCTCTTCCTGAGATCTTGGCTGATTTCTTTTGACTTTCCCAGAAGGCTACACAAAGAAGCAGTATGTTTCAGGTGTGCATTAAAATACATCCACAGGTGTGTCTCTCTAATTAACTCAGGTGTTACCAATAAATCAGAAGCTTCCAAAGACATGACATCATCATATGGGCTATCCCATATTGTTTAAAGTCATAGTACTCTTAGTATATGTAAACTTTTGACTTTGCAGAAAGTAATAAAAATACCTTAAAACATTCTCTCTGTAATTATTCTGGCATTTGGCAAATATAAGCAATTCTGGTAATCCTAATTGACCAAAAACAGGAAAAGTTTTTTCTGATGTCATGTCAGATAGTGAGAAAAACATGCAAAGGTATCTTTTTAGATAGTGTATGTAAACTTCTAGTTTGAATGCCGCAGCCAGGATAATTTTCCTCTGTAACCGCTTCACTGATGCCTCTACTCTTTGCCAGTCATTACACTGGTTGCCTATCCGCTACAGAATCCAACATAAACTTATCACTCTCACTCACAAAGCTCTCCACGGTTCCGCACCCCCCTACATCTCCTACCTCATCTCTGTCTATCACCCCACCCATGCCCTCCGTACTGCTAATGACTTAAGACTGACATCCTCAACAATTCGAACCTCACACTCCCGTCTTCAAGATTTCTCACGAGCTGCGCCTATGCTCTGGAACACACTACCAAGAGCAATCCGATTAATTCCCAACATCCACACCTTTAAGCGGGCCCTAAATATGCATTTCTTTAGACTAGCCTATCCCCTCACTGCCCTGATCTAATCTAGTCCCTTTCTGCCCTTCATAAAATTTACTTCCAGTTCTTGTCCCCTGTACCTGTATAAATTCTTACCAATGGGTTCATGCAGCTGCTTTTGAATACCCTATTAAATCGATGGCTGGACCATATATAAGAAGCTTTTCTCCCCCATTCACCTTTTGTGCCTCCCCTATTTCCTCATAGACTGTAATCTTACGAGCAGGGCCCTCACTCCTCCTGGTATCTTAATTTTGTTATTTTGTATTGTCTCATATTGTCTGTACATGTGCCCTCTTAATTGTAAAGTGCTGCGGAATATGTTGGCGCTATAGAAATAAAACTTCTTATTGTTTCAAGTGTAAATATACTAAAACCCCCAAAAATACCCAAGAGGAAGGCTTATTGTACAGATTTCCCATATGATTTATAAGGCTCTATATGCTTTTTATATACAAAGTTGTAATTGATATATTGTTTAATTTTTATTCTTATTTCAGATGGTTTTAATTGTATGGTTGGGCTGTATGAGTCAGCCATGGATGTGTGTAATTTCATGCACCTGTGGAAGGGGACGGTCCGTTCCCGAAACGCAAAGTGCTCATTAAAATATAGTTATTGGACTTGCACATGGATGCAGCACTTGATTAATCCTCCTAATTTTGAATTCTATTTTATTTTCTCCTCCTCATTATCATACAATTTGTGCTGAGAAGATGAGATGAGGCTGGGCTGGGTAGTAGCACCATGTGTACTTTCTTCCTCCATCTCCACCTGGTCAACCTGGTTTTGCAAAACCTCACAGGTGTCAGACATACATGGCCACTCATCAGTTCTTATCTGCAGAGACTGACCTGAATACCGATCGGCATGTTGTAGTTGATATTCAACTACTGCCCTCTGCTTCTCACAAAGCCTTGCCAACATGTGTAATGTGGAGTTCCAGCATGGGGTTGCACACTAGTCGGTGAGCTAGCACTTACAAAGCGCTAACTGCCAAACTGGCAGCAGCTGTAACTCACTTGCTGAAATAGGTGCACATGTAGTGTTCTTTCACAAGTAGCTCAGGTATATCTGGGTAAGTTTACAGAAACTGCTGACCTACTAAGTTGAGTAAGTGGTCTAGGCATGGTATGTGTGTGAGCTTGCCAAGCTTCAGAGCCACAAACAGATTATGGCCATTATCACACACGACCATGCTTGCAGTATGGTCAGCAGGGAGAGCCACAGATCTGTCTGGTCTGTTATAGATTTCCACAACTCTGTGGCGGTTTGCTGTTCGTCCCCTAAACAAATTAGTTCAGAAGAGCCTGTTGTCAGTTCACCGAGGGTCATTGAATTGTAGAGTTATTTCCAGGGCCGGATTATAGGCGGGGCAGGCGGGGCTTCAGCCCCGGGGCCCCCACCATAAAGCTTTCAAGGGGGCCCCCACCACCAGGGCCATACTTGCCACCCGTCAGCAATTTTTTTTTTTCTTCACACCCTCTCCCCCTTGTAAAGACAGTCTAATAAATCAGCTGTGTTTTCGGGGGGCGGGGGAGAGAGGTGCGCGCACCTACATTTATTTGTATCTGCGTCTCTAAGACGCAAAAACAAACTCCGGGCGCAGGACGCTGATTGACCCCGGAAGTAGTTTGTACTTCCGGGGTCAGAGGTATGCCTGCTCCCTGCTCTGCTGCGGGCTCCAATGCCGCGGCCGTCACAGCAGGACGCCGCGGCCGTCACAGCAGGCCGCCGCCTAGGCCGCGGATGAGTTGACCGGCGCCGCGGCCGCGGATGAGAAGACCGGTGCCGTGGCCAGGAGAGGAGACTCACCAGAGCAGGAGGATGGCCGCGGCACCGGAACAGCAGCAGGAGGACGGCGGCCTATACCGGAGCAGCAGGAGGATGGCATCAGAGCAGGTAAGGGCAGAGCTGAAGAAAGATGTGTGGTGTGTGAAGCAGAGCTGTGTGTGAGTGTGTGTGTGTGTGTGTGTCAGAAACAGAGCTGTATGTGTGTGTGTGTGAGAAACAGAGCTGTGTGTGTGTGTGTGAAACAGAGCTGTGTGTGTGTGTGTGAGAAACAGAGGTGTGTGTGTGTGTGTGTGTGTGTGTGTGAAACAGAGCTGTGTGTGTGTGTGTGTGTGTGTGTGTGTGTGAAACAGAGCTGTGTGTGTGTGTGAAACAGAGCTGTGTGTGTGTGAAGCAGAGCTGAAGAAAGGTGTGTGTGTGTGTGTGTGAATCAGAGCTGTGTGTGTGTGAAGCAGAGCTGTGTGTGTGAAACAGAGCTGTGTGTGTGTGTGAAACAGAGCTGTGTGTATGTGTGAAGCAGAGCTGAAGAAAGATGTGTGTGTGTGTGTGAAGCAGAGCTGTGTGTGTGTGTGAAGCAGAGCTGAAGAAAGATGTGTGTGTGTGAAGCAGAGCTGTGTGTGTGTGAAGCAGACCTGTGTGTGTAAAGCAGAGCTGTGTGTGTGTGTAAAGCAGAGCTGTGTGTGTGTGTGAAGCAGAGCTGTGTGTGTGTGAAGCAAAGCTGTGTGTGTGTGAAGCAGAGCTGTGTGTGTGTGAAGCAGAGCTGTGTGTGTGTGAAGCAGAGCTGTGTGTGTGTGAAGCAGAGCTGTGTGTGTGTGAAGCAGAGCTGTGTGTGTGTGTGTGAAGCAGAGCTGTGTGTGTGTGTGAAGCAGAGCTGTGTGTGTGTGAGAAGCAGAGCTGTGTGTGTGTGAGAAGCAGAACTGTGTGTGTGTGAGAAGCAGAGCTGTGTGTGTGTAGCAGAGCTGTGTGTATGTGTGTGTGAAGCAGAGCTGTGTGTGTGTGAAGCAGAGCTGTGTGTGTGAAGCAGCTGTGTGTGTGAAGCAGCTGTGTGTGTGTGGGAAGCAGAGCTGTGTGTGTGTGAAGCAGAGCTGTGTGTGTGTGTGAAGCAGAGCTGTGTGTGTGTGTGAAGCAGAGATGTGTGTGTGAAGCAGAGCTGTGTGTGTGAAGCAGAGCTGTGTGTGTGTGTGTGTGTGAAGCAGAGCTGTGTGTGTGTGTAGCAGAGCTGTGTGTGTGTGTCTGAAGCAGAGCTGTGTGTGTGTGTGTGAAGTAGAGCTGTGTGTGTATATATGAATCAGAGCAGTCTGTGCGGCACCCCAGAGCGCTAAGCCACCCATCCCAGTAATGTGTACGCCACCAGAGCTGTTTGCCACTCCAGCAACATCTATGCCCCCCCAGTAACGTCTATGCCCCCTGCCCCTCCTGTAATGTATATATTGTAGGCCCTAGCCCCTCCTGTGATGTATATACAGAAGTGCTGTGTCAGTGTGCATGGTGTGCAGTCATGTCTGTTAGTGATGACCATCATGCAACACAGCCACATGTCCTGGAGGAGCTGGACGGAAACAAGCGGGGGAGGTGAGTGATGCTGCTTGTGACTTCTCCATATTAACACCTGTAATGCGTCTGTGTCTGCATGTGTGTCAGTGTATATGACTGTGCATATATTTGTCTGTTTTAAATGTATTTTTGTGAATTTGTCTTCAAATATGTATATGTACGTATGCCTGTATGTGTATGTGCGTGTCTGTGTGTGGATGGGGCCCACTGAGACTCAACCGGGGACCACAAAAACCTGGAGCCGGCCCTGGCTGCCTTAACATTGGGATGAATAAAAAAATATGTGAGTAACTCTACTTTCTGTGTATAAGTGACTGCTGTGAGTGATCCTGGACTGTGTCTGTATTGTACTGTGTATAAGTGACGGCTGTGAGTGATTCTGGACTGTATCTGTATTGTACTGTGTGTATAAGTGACGGCTGTGAGTGATCCTGGACTGTATCTGTATTGTACTGTGTGTATAAGTGACTGCTGTGAGTGATCCTGGACTGTATCTGTATTGTACTGTGTGTATAAGTGACTGCTGTGAGTGATCCTAGACTGTATCTGTATTGTACTGTGTATAAGTGACGGCTGTGAGTGATCCTGGACTGTATCTGTATTGTACTGTGTGTATGGGTGACAGCTGTGAGTTATCCTATACTGTATCTGTATTGTACTGTGTGTATAAGTGACGGCTGTGAGTGATCCTGGACTGTATCTGTATTGTACTGTGTGTATAAGTGACTGCTGTGAGTGATCCTGGACTGTATCTGTATTGTAGTCCTGTAAATCTGAATGTGGCAGAAAAGGAGAAGATAAATGTTCATTAAATTTATATCTAAATGCTACAGTTCGCGCTCTACTGTTATGGCTAAAAATGTTAACGTTTATGGGGCCCCCACCAGATTTTCTGCCCAGGGGCCCCCACCAACCTTAATCCGGCCCTGGTTATTTCCACAAGCACTTATCCATATGTCAGTGGTTAAGTGGGCCTACCCAGTAACTGTGTTGGTTAGAGAATGGGTAATGTTATGGGACACGTACTGGTTTAAGGCAGGGATAGCACACTGGGAAAAATAGTGTCGGCTAGGAACTGAGTACTGAGGGACAGCTGTCGCCATGAGGTTTTGGAAAACGTCAGTGTCCACAAGTCTAAACGGCAACATTTCCAGGGCAAGCAGTCTGGAAATGTGCCCATTTAGTGGGCCTGTGGGTGGGTGGCTGGGTATATATGTTTACATTCCAATACCTAAAGTAGGGACAGCTGAATGCTGCACTGAGAGAAAGAATTGAACGTGGTTGCTGATGGTACTTGAGAATATGCAACAAAAGGTGCAGGGCGGGAGGCATTTGTGCCTACATTCTGGACAGGGAATTGGCAAGCACAGGGGAAAAGGCAGTGGTGTCACCCTCAGATACTGATCGTGGACCCAGTCATTTGGCCCACTCAGTCAGTTGCTTTCATGACATGTGCCAGAGCATTTTGGTGGTGGTCAGACTGGTAGTGGTCAGACCCTTGCTTATGTTGGTATGACACAGGTTGCAAATCTTATTGTTTGCAAGTTCTTAAAAAAAGGACCAGAATGGGGTACACCTGATCCTTGACCTGTGAACTTGCTACATGTGGGTGCTATGGGGGACAATTGACCACCTTCTCCCTCTGGCCACGACACTGCCTTTTCCTGCCTGCTGCGGTGCTGCAGATCCATCTCTCTCTGCACTGCTGTTCTCACTCTTCATGGCACCTTTTCAGGTTGGTTTAGTGACTTCATAGTCCACCACCTCGTCTTCCACTTCCGCAGTCTGGTTCTCCTAACTTGTTGACTTAACATCACTTGTCAACTGTGTTTCATCATCATCTATCTCTTGAGAAACTAATTGCTTTTCCAAACATCATCTTCTTATGACCATTGCTGCTCAAATATTTGCGCATCACTACACACGATGTCCTCATGTTCCTCTTGAAACTTTCAGAGCAAGAAGCCAGAATCAATAAATGGAAATGTAAAGAGCTCCTTGGAGTGCCCGTGTGTGGTATTACTTGTCTCCTAGGACACGCCATGGTGAGAGGAAGGAGGATTAGGCTGAGGATTATGTGGTCCAGACTTTTGGCTAGTGAGACTGGACTATGTGGAAGACAGGGTGGTGCTGGGAAACATGCTGGAAGCATTATCTGACATTGAACCCACCACCAGTTCGCATTGTTCTGGCTTCAAGAGAGATGTCCTGTGCCTCGCTGCAAAAGGGGACAGAAAGCTAGATCTCATGGATGAGCCTGTTTGTTGTGCTCCCTCAGCGGGCAAAATTTTTACCTAGACCACAGCTTTGGCCTTTGTGTGCACATTGACTTACCACACGCGTTGAACATTTTCATTTAGATATATAATATATGCTTGTAAACTTTCTAGAATTAATAGTAAAAAGAAAATTTGAAGACCTGAATAGGGCTTTTGTATTTTGGTTGTAGCAGCAGAATACCTTTAGAAGGACTGTAAGGCAATAAACCCTGCCTGTGTGCCTGTAATCCAAAACTATCTTTCCTCCACCAGCTATCCCCACACTGAATGCTGGTAACAGTGGTTTTACTATAAAAAGGACAGTATGTAGCCCTGAAAATGTTTTAGTTTTAATGGTGCAACAGCGGTATACGATTACTGCAATAGCAATTAACCCCTTCATGACCTTAGACATAATTTATGTCATGGTCAGATAGGGGTTTACGACCTTGGCCAAATATTTGTCATTGAGATCACACGAACACAGGAGCTGTTCACACTCGATCGCTACTGTCACATCCAGGGGTGGAACCCATTCTGTTCCTGGTTGTTCAACCCCCTAAATGCTGTGATCAATAGTAATTGCAGCATTTAGGGGCCGGGAGAGGGAGTATGCTTTCTCTACCACACATTTGGGCCCCCCGCAACATGATCATGGGGGCCCAATTGTTGCTATGGCAACCCAAACTCATCATGACAACCTCTGGGTCAGCCAGTTATGGCAAGCATCTTAGACCATGCCAGGAGAATGGTCTGGGAGGCTTTTGCACTGCAATACATTATACCAGCAATCAGAGTAATAAAAATGTAATGTCCCATATAGGGACTAAGTAAAACATTGAGAAAAAAATTGAACTTTTAGAAAATAAAAAACAAAAAAAGTAAAAAAAATATTTTACCAATTTTTATGACACAGTGAACGGCCATTTTATGAATTGCTATTTTTATAAATCTTCTTGATACTGCCTCATAAATAAAACAGAACAGAAAGTAATCAAACAATATTATGTGGCCCAAAATGGTACCAATAAAAACTCCAACTCATCCCGCCAAACCCTCACATGACTCTGTCACCAGAAAATGAAAGAAACTATAGCCTTCAAACTTTGGTGATGAAAAAACCTTTACTTTGTAAAAAAGCGTTTTATTTGAGTGTGATAGTAACCAAACTTAAAAGAAACTATATAAATATGGAATTGCTGTAATTGTACTGACCGGAGAAATAAAGCCACCTAATCATTTATAGGTGAAAGGCATAAAAAATAGTATTTAATTCTTCAACTGCTGTTTATTTGTTTATTCTGCCTCCCAAAGATTGCAGTAAGCCTCAGCTCACATTTATCTTGCACTCTAAGCTGAGTACTTACACTGAAGACTACATGTAATATGTGAGGCAGACAAAATTCCCAATGGAAAATTTACTGTTATGATGCAGATGAAGTTATTTCTGGAAAACACTCATGAAGTCAAAATCACTACTACACCTGAAGATACATTCCTAGAGGTGTATAATTTCCAAAATGGGGTCACTTGAGGCAGATTCTGGTCTTCTGGCATTTAGGGGCTTTATATACAGAGTCTGCAAACTATTGTATTAAAATTTATACTCCAAGAGCCAAATAGCACTCCTTCTCTCCTGAGTCTCAGCAAGTGGCTAAGCAGTAGTGTAAAGCCACATGTGGGGTATTGCCATGTTCAGCAGAAATTGCATGAGAAATCCTTGTGCTGTTTTTACACATTTTGTTGTGTGAAAATGTAAAATCCGGTGCTAAAACAAAATTATTGTGATAAAAATGTTATTTTTTCTTCACCTCCCAATGGCAGAAAATTCTGTGACATATACTGTATGTGATGGCAGTGTGAACACTGCACCCCTAGATGAATTCATTGAGATGTGTAGTTTGCAAAATGAGGTCACTTATGGGGGGGGGGTTTCTGCTATTTTGGCAACTCAGGTGCTCTACCAACGTGACATGGCACCCTCAAACCACAACAACCACATCTACACTATAATTTGGTGTTTTTTCCCTTCCGAGCTTTGCACTGTGCCTAAAAAGCTGTTTTAGACAACATATGGAGTATTGGTGTACTCAGGAGCAATTGCATAAAAATTGTATTATTAATTTTCTCTCATTAAAAATTTGGAGTAAAAGTAACATTTTAATGGGAAAAAAAAATAATTTTCATTTACTCAGGGTTAAAAATTCTCACAAATCTCTTAGATGAATTACTTGAGAGACGTAGTTTCTAAGATAGGGACACATGTGGGGGTTTCTGCTGTTTTGACATGTTAGGGGCTCTTCAAATGTGACATGATGTCTGCAATGTATTCCAGCCAAAATGGCGCTCCACCCTTTTAAGCCATGCTGTGCACCCAAAAAGTAATTTTCCACCACATATGGAGTATTGGCATGTTTAGGAAAAATTGCCCGACAAATGAAATTGTAATTTGTCTCCTGTTACCCTTGAGAACATGTAAACATTGGGTCTAAAATAATGTTTTTGTGGGAAAAATATGATTTTTTACTTTTGCAGCTCAACATTATAACATTATGTGAAGCACCTGTGGTTCAACGTGATCAACAAAAATCCAGATAAGTTGTAGGATCTAATTTCCAAAATGGGGTCAATTGTGGGGGGTTTCTACTGTTTAGGCACATCACAGGCTGTGCAAATGCGACATTGCATCTATTATCAATTCCAGCCAATTTTGCATTTCAAAAGTCAAATGGTATTCCTTCACTTCTGAACCCTGCCATGCATCAAAACAGTAGTTTTCCACCATATATGAGGTATCAGAATACTCAGGACATATTGCACAACAAATTGTATGGTACATTTTCTTCTGTTACCCTTCAGAAAAGGCAAAATTTGGGGCTAAAACAACATATTTATGGGAAAAATATGATCATTTTAACTTTCATGGCTCAACGTTATAAAATTCTGTGAAGCACCAATGGTTTCAAGGTGCTCACCACACATCTAGACAAGTTTAGTTTCCAAAATTGGGTCACTTGTGGGGGTTTCCTCTGTTTGGCACATCATTAAATGCAACATGGTGTCCGCTATCGATTACAGTCAATTTTATATTCCAAAAGTCAAAATGTGCTCCTTCTCTTCCGAGCCCTGCCTGGCACCCAAACAGTAGTTTTCCACCACAAGTAACATTTTTGTGGGGAAAAAGGTTAAATTATCATTTTTTCCTTCCACATTGCTTTAGTTTCTGTGAAGCACTTGAAGGATAAATAAACCTCTGGAATGAGGTTTTGAGCAGTTTGAGGGGTGTTATTTTTAAAATGGTGCCACATTTGGTTTACTGTTATATAGGCCTCTCAAAGTCACTCAAATGTGATGAGGTCCATAAAAAAATGTTTTTGTACAGTGTTTTTAGGAGAAATGAAAAATTGCTGATAAACTTCTAACCTCCTAACAAAAAAAATATGTTTCATAAATGGGGCTGTTATAAAATAGACATTTGGTAAATGTTATTTATTAACTATTTTGTCTAACATAACTCTCTAGTTTAATATTATGAAAATGAAATGTTCAAATTTTTGTCAAATTTCCGATATCTTTACCAATAAATGCAAAAAGTGTTGTCCTACGTTTACCACTATTATGAAGTACAATATTTCATGGAAAAAAGTCTGAGAATCACTGGTATCCGTTGAAGAGTTCCAGAGTTATTATCTCAAAAAGTGACATTGGTCAGAATTAAAAAAAATTTGCCTGGTCAGGAAGGTGAGAACAAGCTGTGTGGTTAAGGGGTTAAACAGCACCCAGGGCCTATATGCCTGTTCTAGTCTAAGCTCCCCCTCCTAGATCATCTCTTCCTGAACTGCTTTTAGGGAAGAGTGTGCCAGTCATTGCATAACTGGGTTTTATATAAGACTCAATGACGTGTTGTGGCAGGCCAAACAGAGTAATACCAGTAGCCAACGTGACTATAGCATTACCGTGTATGGCAGGACATCCCTGAATGTTGATTGGCTGTCTAACAGCCACAAAACATGCAGGGTGGGGATTCAAGCATGATGCTCAACTGAGTAAGGAACAAATTGGGTACCCAGATACTCCATTGAGTATCGAGCAGTGGCGAGTACACTCACTCATCACTCAGTGCTGACTAAAGTGAAGTATAGTTGTGGCTTGGTGATGACTCCAATGAAGCATAGTGGTGGCTCAGTGCTACCTACAGTGAAGCATGGTGGTGGCTCAATGCTGCCTACAGTGAGGTAATGTGGTGGTATCATGTATCTTTGTTGTTGCAGTTCCTCTCCCTGAATCATCTGAAGATAGGTTTTTCATTTACGTTCCCGTGTGTATTATTCTCTGTGTCTTCTTTAGAGCTTGGTGGGGTTCACTAAGCACTCATCCCATCAGTGCCCTACCTAGGGCCTAATTCAAGGTCAACCAGGCTCAGATATCCAACTTGGCGCATAGGTGCTGCAAAACCTATCTAGGGTGGTGAGGGAAGCCAGGGGCCAGTGGTATGTTTGGACAGGGGTCACCATCTCACCCTTGCCTAGACACAGGGTTTCCCTTTCCCATTCCTTTTGCCGTTCGCTTAGTACTTTTGCATACCTAGCATGACAGGTGGCTCGGTGATAATGCACTGATTGAAGAATATCTGTTCCCAGTATACATTTGAAGACGCCAAAACATAGTATAAACGTACCATAAGATTCCTAGGAAACATACACTTCAGCATTGTAAATCACATATTGATATTTAGACACTTATTTTCTATACTTTAATAACATATGCAATCAAGAAAATAAAATGCTTATAAATCTCATTAAATAATTTATCATTTGGGCTTTACCAATGGGTGTCTATACACATGGGGGAATTTCCCCTTTGACCATGCTCCTTACAAATACAGGTGTGGCAACAGTATATTCTTCAAAGAAAATTTGCACTCCTATTTTCTGCATAACTTCTGTCAAAATATACAGAAAATTTTAAAAGGAAAGTTAAATATAAATTATTACATTAATCAGGTAAGAAGTATAATCTATTACTTACAATGTAGCAAATGTTTGTGCGTGAAACTGTGCAGAGGGCAGCAACAACCTCTTCTGTTGTTTATATATATTCTTATAGGCATACTTGCACACAGTTTTTGAAAAAATCTTGGCCGGGATGTTGTTTTTATCTTAGTTCTCCAAAGAAATCTTTAATTGATGGTGTCCAGTAAATCATTATAAGGGTATGTACATGCAACATCTTTTTCAAGGTAGGTACGCTTTGTAACCCACCTGAAAAAAACACTAGTGCTAGAAAGAATTGACGCATGCATTAGAATGTATAAACTACGTACCATGCACATTTAGTCTTTGAAGCTTCTGTTACCTGGTCCACGTTTCCAGGTGATTAAAAGAAGTTACCTGATAATTCTTCATAGGGCTTCTATTTAGAAATCGCTCACTAGTTTATACAGTGCAAGTTAAAACAAATGCCGGCAGTAAAGACATTGCATAAAACAACCAAAAAGAAGCTGCAAAAGACACTTCTGTAAAAATCGTTGCCATTTCTTGGAGTATCCTTTGTGTAAAAGACTTGGTGAATCTGCACATATCTAAAAAAACACTTGTGCTCACAGTGCATTTTGTAATGCAGATTTGGTGCAGATGTGATGCAGATTTGGTGCAGATGTCATGCAAATGTGATGCAGATTTGGTGCAGATGTGATGCAGATTTGGTGCAGATGTCATGCAAATGTGATGCAGATTTGGTGCAGATGTGATGCAGATGTGATGCAGATTTGGTGCAGATTTTGTGCAGAATGTGGCCCAAATCTGCATTTCTGTCTTCATGCCAGCTATGCCAGGAAAGTCAATGAGAATTCGGAAGCCTTGTGTGCTCGTTGCTTATTTTGTTACTTGCAGATTTGGTGCAGAAAATAATCTGCAGCATGTCAATTCTGTTGGTGAGGATTTTTAGCCTTTCCAACCATTGACTTCATTAAAAAAATGCATGGTACGAAAATACACCAAAACCACACCAAAAACGCACCAAAACACATGCGTTTTTTGGTGCTTTTTTTCTACCAGAAGGTGCAGATTTCATGCAGAAAATGTGTGCACCAAATCTGCAGCGTGCGTACATGGTCTAAGACATCTTTATTTAGGCTTAGAAACGGAAAGCTGCACAGATGGATTTTTTGCCTTTTTTGTTTTTTTAATTAAATACATGTCAAATTAGCAGGCAGCATAAATCAGACTTTATTTGCTATTGATCTCTATAGAGCATGTCTGCAGATTTATAGTATGTCTATGGTCAGAACAGTTTGGGTTATGAACTTCATGGACTAAAATTTGGTAAATATTTTACAGACTTGGCTCATGTTTAGTGCCGTTAATAAATGTGATTTCTTGCTCTCATCCAGCTGAAAAGAACGTTGAAGATGAGTTTTGTCAGTCGCCTTCTATCAGCCAGTCTTCATCTACATCTGTGCTCCGAGCAATGAGGACAGGTTGCACACAGATGGCTTACAAGTTTCAATATTATCATAGGTAAGATAGAAAAATAGTCATGTATCATGCTATAAAGCAAATAAATGGGAACAGCTCAAAATATGAAAAATATAGCAGTGAGGGTTCTTTGTTCATCGATTTAAATTTTGCAGGGCTGATATTTTCTTTGGCATAAAAAGAAGTCTAAACTGAGCTCCTAAGCCTGGGACTCAAATTCCTGACGTGGTCCTGCATCGTCTCTCCTTTGCTGGTATAATTTTATTTATGTGTTTGTAATGTTTCTAGAAAAGAATCTGCAGGATGAATGTTACAGATTTTCTGCACCTATTGGGTAAACTAAGTTCCTTGTGTTTTTGTTTAGTTTTTTTATATGCATTTTTATCACTTTTTTTGATACTGCAGTTATTGTCGCCTTTTTTGCATCTTATGTTTCAGATAAAGCAGCTTTGTTTTTGATGCTTACTGAATCCTGACATCTCGCTTTGACAAAACTTTAACAGTACAGTGATGTGTAGATTACAGACTCTGTCAGGGCTCGTGCGCACGTTGCATAATTGCATGCATTTACGCTGCGTATAGCACTGCAGCATAAATGCATGCGTCCTGCATCCTCTGCACAATCTATGTAGATTGTGCATGATACGTGTGCACGATGCTTTTATGAACGCAGCGATTTGGGTGCTAAAATTTTGACCCAAATTTGTGCGTTCATAAAATGAGCATGTCAGTTATTCCGTGCGCTGTGGATGCAGCTCCCACTCTGTCTATGGTGGGGGCAGCAGCAATAGCGCATGAAATTGGCTTTTTTTGTACAAAAAAACTGCATGTGTGATGCCCTGACAAAATAAGGTTGCCACAGGAGACTGCATCCATCTTCCAGATGCAGGATTCCCTCCTCCTTGGCCTTCCAACACAACCCCACACGCAGGTACATACACCAGCCACAAAAGCCTAGTCACCCCCCCAAGGACAATAGGGACACACCAGTGGGTGGGACTAGGCAGATGGTGACGCCCACCTAGGGGTTCTGAGGTGTCAAGAGGAGGGAACACAGAGAGAAGACAGTTAAGGGTGTTTTACACACTGCGACATCGCTACCGATATATCGTCGGGTTCACGTCGTTAGTGACGCACATCCGGCGCTGGTAGCGACATCGCAGTGTGTGACACCAAGGAGCAACGATCAACAATCGCAAAATCGTTCCAAAACGGTGATCGTTGACACGACGCTCCTTTCCTTAATATCGCTGCTGCCACAGGTACGATGTTGTTCATCGTTCTTGCGGCATCACACATCGCTATGTGTGACACCGCAGGAACGACGAACATCTCCTTACTTGCGTCCACCGGCAATGCGGAAGGAAGGAGGTGGGTGGGATGTTACGTCCCGCTCATCTCCGCCCCTCCGCTTCTATTGGCCGGCCGCTTAGTGACGCCGCAGTGACGTCGCTATGACGCCGAACGAACCTCCACCTTGAAGGAGGGATTGTTCGGCGGTCACAGCGATGTCGCTGTAAAGGTATGTGCGTGTAACGCTGCCATAGCGATAATGTTCGCTACAGCAGCGAGCACCAAATGTCGCACGAACAACGGGGGCGGGTGCTATCGCGCTCGACATCGCTAGCAATCGCTAGCGATGTCGCAGTGTGTAAAGCACCCTTTAGTCTGGTGCTGACAGTGGAAGTGAGAGGAGTGAAGTGGTAGTCAGGGGTTGTAGCTCCCAGACTACTGGACTACCTGAGCTGACTAGGTGGCAGACGGCAGAGCAGGGCCACAGGCGATGGAGATTCGGTCATGGGAGACCCTAAGTGGACTGGGGCAGGGTTGTAGCCCGCCGGTGCCGACAGCGGGAATCCGGTCCGGAGGCCGTGCACAGTTGGGGTACCTGGACCCTAGGGCGAGGACAGCTGCAAGCACATTTTCAATTAACCAGCGGGGGACAAGATTCCAAGTTTTGTCCCACTAGCAGCCCAGATAGAGCCCGAAGCCCGGGAAGCCCAGACGGAAGTGAGTCTTCCTGACTCACTGAGCTATGGGCGGTGTTTCACCGCTTGTCACAGCCCATCTGCTCCCTCCTCCCTCCTCCTTCCTCCCTCACAGCAGAACGCTGCAAGCAGGAGACACGTTGAGCTGTGACAGCGGTGAAACACCGTCCACAGCTCAGTGAATCAGGAAGACTGCAGCCGACCGGCACTTGATGTGACGTCACTAGAGCGGGGAACAGCTGTCTGCAATAGCGCCTCTCACAGGCACTATTGCCAACACAAGGTATTTGAGAGAAACATTGTTTCTCAATATAATATCGAACTAGACAATAAAAAATATGGATTAACCACCCTTTTAACTCCTTCATGCCATGGACATTTTCCATTTTTGTTTCTATTTTTTTCTTTCCCTTTCTCTAAGAGCCATAACGTTTTATTTTAAGTCAATATAGCCAATGATGGCTTGATTTTAAACACCATTCATTTTACTGGAAAGAAATTCCAAGTATGGTAAAATTGGATAAAAAAATGCAGTTCCACAATTTTTTTTATTTTTTTTATTTACCATCTTTACTTTATGGTGAAACTGACCTAACAATATGATTCTCCAGGTCACTATAAATACTTAGATACCAAACATGTATAGCTCTTTTTTTATTTAATTGGTGAAAAAAAATTACTGACATTTATCATGAACAGATGTTGCTTTTGATGCCATTTTCCAAAACCCATAGCGTTCTCATTTTTCGTGATCTGGTTATGTGTGACGACTTATTTTTTGCGCTCTAAACTGACATTTTTACTGATACCATTTTCAAGTAAATATGATGTTTTGATCGCCTCTTATTGCATTTTATTGCAATGTTGTGGAGGCCAAAAAAAAAAGGATTTCTGGAGTTTTTAATTTTTTTTGATACGCTGTTTACCAATTGGATTAATTTATTTTATATTTTGGTAGATCGGACATTTGGGAATGCATAATTCCATAATATTTGTATTTTTATTTTTTTCAGTTGTTTTACTTATAATGGGGCAAAAGAGGGTGAATTGAACTTGTTTTTTTTTTCATATTTTTCAAAACCTTTTATTGTATTAACTAGTTCCCTTGAGGGACTTGAAGCTGCTATCGTCTGATCACTTCTGCTGATCAGAGCAGTGCATCAACACTGCTCTGTTTAGCTGAAATAATGATCTCCCATGACTGCCGGCTCACAGGTGGCGTGACCCCTGGCTGTCATGACAACTCATCGTCACCCCTCGATGATGTCATTGCTGTGCTCATAGGAGTGGGGAATGATGCGCTCCCCGACGGCGCATGTTAAATCCCGCTGTCAGAGATTGACAGTGGGATTTAACTGGTTAACAACTGCAGGTGGATCAGAGTGGTGGATCAAATCAGCTGCAATGTGCACAGAAAGATGCGGGCTTGGAGTTCAAACCCACAACAAAGCAAGGGACACGACGTATGAGGTAAGTACAGTCATATGTCATGAAGGGGTTAACCTTAGTGCTCATGCAGACATCTGTACAACACAGTCCAAGCACAACTGACAGGCCAGAGTTATAGAAGTATATAAAGCTATCACGCTCGAGTCAGGAGACCCAATGCTAGTCCATGCATTATAGTCTGTGCTTTGCAGTCTGTGCTTGGATGGTTTTGTACAGACATCTGCATATTCATTTAGTATTTATCCTGTATATACCGTGTTTTTCCAAAAATAAGACCTCCCCTAAAAATAAGCCCTAGTAGGGATTTTCAGCATTTTCGGAAAAAGGCTTAAATATAAGCCCTCCCCCGAAAATAAGCGCTAGTTCCGGATCAATAATGAAGTGTCCGTGCAGCTAAAAAAAGTTACAGGTACTGCAGGACACTTCATTGTACACAGCGGCACCCGGCAATTACACTCACCAGACGCCGAGCAGCAGGACCTGCAGTGATCACACACCCGCACACATCAGCTCTCACACACACACACACAATCAGATCACACACACACCAGATCTCACACACAAACATCGGATCGCACACACAGTCAGATCACACACACACACCAGATCTCACACACAAACATCGGATCGCACACACAAACATCGGATCACACGCAAACATCAAAACACACACACACACACACACACAAACATCGGATCGCACACACATCGGATCGCATACACACTCACCTCATCCAGTAACACCGATCTCTTCTCGCCGGGAGAATCCTGAGAGGCAGTGCGGTGCAGCGCGACGAACAGGACCTGCGGCGGGACACGTGACTTGCTCTCATTCCCTGCTGCCGTAAGTGCTGGATGTGATGTGATGCGATGTGTGTGTGTGTGTGATCTGCTGTGTGTGTCTGTGTGATCTGCTGTGTGTCTGCAATCGGCTGTGTGTGTGTCTGCGATCGGCTGTGTTTTTCTGCGATCGGCTGTGTGTGTCTGCGTTCGGATGTGTGTATCTGTGATCGGCTGTGTGTGTCTGTGATCGGCTGTGTGTATCTGTGATCGGCTGTGTGTGCCTGTGATCGGATGTGTGTATCTGTGATCGGCTGTGTGTGCCTGCGATCGGATGTGTGTTTCTGCTGTGTATATCTGCGATCTGCTGTGTGTGTGTGCCTGTGATCGGCTGTGTGTGCCTGTGATCTGCTGTGTGTGATCTGCTGTGTGTATCTGTGATCGGCTGTGTGTATCTGTGATCGGCTGTGTGTGCCTGCGATCTGCTGTGTGTGATCTGCTGTGTATATCTGTGATCTGCTGTGTGTGTGTTTGTGTGATCTGCTGTGTGTGTGATCTGCTGTGTGTGTATGGGATCTGCTGTGTGTCAGCGTGTCAGCTAGCAGCAGGGTAGGACGGCGTGCAGCACCGACCGGAGATCACAGGAGGACCTGGTGTGACGCCTTGGGCAAGCCAGGGGTCACAGGTCATCACACCACCACACCCTACACCCCAGTTAGGAACACCCAAGCTACCAAAATCCTTGTTGCCTTCCTGCAGGGGCTGGTGTTCACACCAGGGGGTGGGCCAGGCGGTTGGCTCCGCCCACCGAGGAGTTCACAGCCCTGGAGGCGGGAGGAACCAGGCAGATGAGTGTTAGGCTATATGTCCACGGTAGAATGTACCTGCGGCAAATCCGCACCTTATTTTTGACGCGGATTTGCCGCGGAATTACCGCGGATTACCGCGAATTTGCCGCGGATTTTGATGCAGATTTTTTTTTTCCCCCATTCTATACCCAAAATCCGCACCAAAATCCGCAACAATAATTGACATGCTGCAGATTTTTCCGGATCAAAATCCGCGGCAAATCCGCCGCGGAAAAATCCGCAGCATGGACACAGCATTTCCAAAATGCCATTGAAATGGCTTGGAAGTGCCGCTGCTGCAGATTTTTGGTAAATCCGCGGCAAATCCGCGGCAAAATCCGCGGTAAATCCGCAGCGTGGGCACATAGCCTTAGAGTTTAGCTCAGGCAGAGCTTGAGTGAGGAACAGTGGAGTTCAGTTAGGGAAGTGAAGGAGTAAACAGCGGAGTCCAGTGAAGTGAAGTGGAAGGAAGTAGTAGTGGAGCTAAAGTTAAAAGCTGAAGTGACAGAAAAGTGAGAGTAGTAAAGCCTGAAGTTGGTCCGGCTGTGTGCCCCGGACTGTGACAGCAAGGTCAGCAGACGGCGGTGAGAGTCCGCAGGGGTGACTGCTCGGAGGTTGCTGGAAGGACCGCGGACGGGTAGTGGCCCGGCGGTCTGGAGCAGTATACGAAGAACAGTCAGCACCAGGGCAGGGCCTTTCGGATCCCGGCAAGGCTAGGAGTCGCCATAATTTGCCAAATCCGTCAGTGAAGGGGACGTCTGTCTCCAAACAACCAAGTCCCGATTGAAGGCAACAGTCCGACCATTACAGAGAGACACCGCCACCGCCAGGGCACCAGTTTCTCAGGGCCAGCGCCTGCGGGCAAAGTAGGGCTCCTCCGGCCCATATCCAAGCCGGGGAGCGGGTTACCGGTGGGAACCCATCGCAACAACATCGCATCAACTTAGGTGCAGGACAGAGGGACCGTCACCGTCACCCACCTAATCACTGGGCCCCGGGATCACCAACCCCTACCCACGGAGGGGCAACACAACAACTGGCTGCTCCATACCATCCTTCCCGGGATCCCCATACAGAGCAGCGGTGGTGTCAACAAATCACCACAACCGTGGGTGGCGTCACGGACAATAACCAATCCCCACACCCAAAATCCCCTTTCACTCACGGGCGAGGAGCGCCGCTAGAGTCCCCGGGATCCGGCCCATCGCTCGAGCCACCGAGCAGCAGCAGGCCGCAGCAGCCGGACCCGAGCAGCAGTGGGAGAGCGCGGCGTCCCCTCCTCCGCCCGCGACACTGGGAACCACGCAGACGTCCTGGTCTGGTGAGTATGAGTCTCCTGGGAAGTGGGGGGGTTTGCTTTTTTGGGGGGTAAACTTACCCCCAATCGTTTTTCTCCAAGAATAAGACCTCCTCAAAAAATAAGACCTAGTGCTTTTTTGGGGGCAAAAAAAATATAAGACAGTGTCTTATTTTTGGAAAAACACGGTAGTTATCTACTTCTATCATTATTATTATTATTATGTTTTTTTTATTTTTTATTAATATGCTAACATCAATAAACACAATTGTTCAGTTGTTATACCATATTTAGTAGATATAATGTATTTATTACATTCCAAGGCAGTTTTATTTATACAGTCTAACCTTTGTTTTACTTTGACATTTTTTATATTTTCTCTTTCAGATATAGTACATCCATTTACATCTTGCTAATCAGTGCCACATTTAATATCCTAATGAGTAAATTTTCTTAAAACATCAACATTTTATGTAAAAAAACTGGTAAGATCATGTCAGAGTAATTTACTATTTCTTTTTATGCTATTCATATTTGAGTTAAAAGGGTTTTCCACTTTCAGGAAAGTGGACCCCAAACACTCTGGAGTATCCAATATAACAAACAGAGCAGGTAATCACCCTTCTTGGGTCCATCGGCAGCTCCTTGGAACTGCTCAGATCATGGTTTTTGGCTACTTACAATAGGTGGCACTAGAGTTTACCTCCCTTAAACACCACTAAAGCTTCTCATACAGCCAGATCAGATTTCATACTTTGCACTGACGAGGGGCAATCACCTAGAAACACCGTGTCTGCAAATTGAGGTTCTGATCTGGCATAAATCCTAATTCATATGACAAAGCTTGTTAAAGGGCCATTTTTGACTTTTAGGATTGCTACTTCCAATACGGGGCACTAGAGTTTGTCTACTTTCTCCCTGAAGAGACAATTTGACTGCAGTGAAGTCGTGTTGACAGAACACTTTACTGCTATATCTAATCACTGAGCTCTACGGCTTATTCCGAGGTGTAGAATGGTTAGGCTGGGTGACTACCTGTTCTACTTGTTATTTTAGGTATTTGAAAGCGTTAAGCGTCTACTTTCCTAAAATTGTGAAACCTCATTGATCTGTAACACTGATTAATTTTTTTGCCACATTTCCGTTTATGTTTCTTGTAGGTTTTTATTACTTGATTGGTGATTAGTCTTTTACAAATCTTTCAAAGTTCAACATTGTCCATTGGTATAAAGCTGGGTTCACACTAAACGACAGCGACAACGACGTCGCTGTTACGTCACCATTTTCGGTGACGTAACAGCGACCTTGTAAGTCGCTGTTATGATCGCTGCTTAGCTGTCAAACACAGCAGAAGCAGCGATCATAACGTCGCTGTGCTACATGTGCAGAGAGCAGGGAGCCGCGCTTAGCGCTGGCTCCTTGCTCTCCTGCAGCACACATCGGGTTAATTAACCCGATGTGTGCTGCAGCTACATGTCACAGTTCAGAGAGCAGGGAGCCGCGCGCACTGCTTAGCGCTGGCTCCTTGCTCTCCTTGCTACAGTATACATCGGGTTAATTACCCGATGCATACTGCAGCCACATGTCACAGTGCAGAGAGCAGGGAGCCGCGCACACTGCTTAGCGCTGGCTCCTTGCTCTCCTAGCTACAGTACACATCGGGTTAATTACCCGATGCATACTGCAGCCACATGTCACAGTGCAGGAGCCGGCACTGGCAGCAAGAGCGGCGGAGGCTGGTAACCAGCGTAAACATCGGGTAACCAGGGAAAGGTCTTCCCTTGGTTACCCGATGTTTACGCTGGTTACAGCTTACCGCAGCTGCCAGTGCCGGCTCCTGCTCGCTTCATTTCGTCGCTCTCTCGCTGTCACACACAGCGATGTGTGTGTCACAGCGGGAGAGTGACGACCAAAAAATGAAGCTGGACATTCAGCAACGACCGGCGACCTCACAGCAGGGGCCAGGGGGGGGGGGGGGGGGGGGGGGGGGGGGGGGGGGGGGGGGGTCGTTGCTGAATGTCACACACAGCGACAGCGACGGGACGTCGCTGCAACGTCACAGAAAATGGTGACGTAGCAGCGACGTCGTTGTCGTTGTCGCTGTGTGTGACACCAGCTTAACTTCTTATTCCTACTTTACTATCTCTATCCTACCCATCTGGTTAATTCAATGTAAATAATTGCAACTGACACTTCATGAGTCCTTGGGAAGATAGGAATAGGCTGGAGTTACATGATTAAAAGGTACCTATTGTTTTACTTATGTATATAGTTCTGGCTTCCTGATAAGTGCAATAGATCAGTGGGGGCCAAGTTCCTAGGCCCCCACAATAGCTAAGGATTTTCAGCATGTGAAATGTAATATTACAGCTCAGATCTCCTGGTCTAACCTCCTGCATGATTAGAAAGTGCTAGGAGATTAACATAGAGTAGCATCTTTCTGATAAAGTCCCTGTGGGGGAAGGAACAGCACAGCTAAGTGTAAATATATAAAAATATAAACCCTTGTATCAGCACTCCTACTCTCATATCCCTACTGCCTCTTCTATACTGACCCCCCCCCCCCACTGCCTTTTTGGATATGAGCCACATTTATATATTTTGTGCTTTAAGCACCTTTTAAAAATGTGATTGCAGACACAGCTCCAGATAGGCAGTGTAAGCTAAGGGGCAGTACAGCAGAGCTGACAGTGCTATGAGAGGAAGAGCGCTGATAGAAGGGTTTGTAAGTGACACAGCTAAACTCAGATGCACTTTCTAATCATGCAGGAGGCTGGGGTACCATTTTACAGCTATATCATTAAAATTCTATCTTACTTTATTGCTAATGATCTAACTTGTACATTTTTTTCCACTGCAGCTAGCCAAATGAATAATTGCAGTATTCATACAGCAAGCACAAAATTCATCCTCACAGGTTTGACTGATAACCATGACCTAGAGATCATTCTTTTTCTGGTGTTCCTGATACTTTACATTTTTGCTGTTCTTGGAAATGTAGGAATCATTGTAACTATTCAACTTGGAGCTAATTTGCAGACTCCAATGTATTTCTTTGTGAGTCAATTGGCTATGCTTGATCTTTTCTATACTTCTATTATAACTCCAAACACACTGGCCAACTTCACCCGGAGTATTAAATCAATGTCCATCAGTGGATGTGCCACACAGCTATTACTTTTTGGAGGTTCAGCAACCACAGAGAGTTATTTGTTGGCGGCCATGGCCTATGATCGGTTGGTAGCAATCCGCCAGCCTTTGCTTTATGTAACCATTATGTCTAATGCAGTATGTAGATTCTTGGTGGTCGCTTCATATTTTGCAGGTTTTTTGAACTCTTTAATCCACATAAGTTTTGTCTTTTCATTAAAATATTGGAAAGACAATGTGATTGACCATTTCTACTGTGATATTCCTCCACTCTTTAGATTAACATGTTCTGATACATTTCTGAACAAGATAGTAATCCTTCTTTTTGGAGGACTGACCTCTGTCATTTGTCTATCCACCATTCTGTATTCATATTTAAATATTCTGCTGACTATTCTAAGGATTAACTCCGCGATAGGAAGAAGAAAAGCCCTTTCCACCTGCACATCCCACCTGGCCTGTGTCACTATATTTTTCAGCACTTTGATGATCACATATCTCAGACCTCCATCAGAAAATCTGCAGATGAATGATAAACTCATTTCTGTTTTCTACACAATAGTCATTCCTACGATAAATCCAATCATTTACAGTTTAAGAAATACCGATGTCAAAACCACGGCAAGAAAAATTCTTAATAAGTATAAATTATTTTGGATTGAACTTTGTTCAGATCATGGTTAGTATCATGTAAAAGAGTAAAAGGGAATCTGTCAGCAGGTTTTTGCTACTTCATTGAGAGCAGCATGATGTAGGCAAAGAGATTCTGAAAGTAACCATGTTTATCTATAGGGTGCAGCCACACCTTGTAATTGGAGTCACAATATTTAATTACAATGGTTGTCTCGGAAAAAATAAATATTGTAATTTGAGGGCCTACAACGTATGAACCTCTTGATGTGTAACATATAGTTATTTAGAATGAGATGTTCCATTCAAGCAACTGTATATTGGTCCCGTAATCGAAGAGTAGCCATAGACCATGACAATACCCAATTTATCCTTAGTTGTCTTTCCTTGCTCCCAATGTAATGTGCCAAATCACATCTGGATCTACGTGTGGTATTGTTGAAGTTGTATGTATCCTAAGGAGGACCATTAAATTTGGAAATATTGTGACCAGAGACCCCTGCAGTTTGGGAAACACTGTAGTTTTGCAAAAGGGTTGTTCTGTCTGTGTATCTAATCTATGGGTAGCAAGTATTTAGAAAATAATAAAACAAAGGTGTCGTCTAGTGATGAGCGAGTGTAATCGTCATTATTCTCTACTCTCATGGATCTTTTTTTTTTTTTGCAACTCCAGTAAAGTAAGGGTTAGGATAATATATCTGCAATACCTATAATGTTTGTGTGTAATAGCCATCTTTGTAATCACTTGTATAACATCTTTGCAATGTAAGACATATATGTTATGATGTTTCACAATCTTCTTGTCAAATCCTCTTTGTTTTTAAGGGTGGGTTTTTTTAACCTGTGTTTCTAATTTTTTCTAATTGAATTGTTAACTTGTGCACATAAATATTCTGTGTGTGTTAAGAATGTCATCCTATGATTAAGGGTGCTCCTTCGCGCCGGAAACGCGTCAGGGTATTATCTTTGGATGGACTTTTTAATGTAATGTATAAATAAAGTAAGAACATTTTATATACATGGGTGTGCTGATTCTTCTCTTCTTTGTGTAACGGATCTTGTATACTGTGAGCCATTGCGGGCAGGGTCCTCTCTCCTCCTAAACCTGTCTGTGCCTTGTTTTGTTTATGATTATTGTACTTGTCTTTACTATGTATGCCCCTCGTCACATGTAAAACGCCATGGAATAAATGGCGCTATAATAATACAGCTCTGGCAAAAATTAAGAGACCACTGCAAAATTGTCAGTTTTTCTGATTTTTCTCTTTATAGGTATATTTTTAAGTAAAATGTAAATTGTTCTTTTATTCTATAAACTACTGACAACATGTCTCTGAATTTCCAAGCAATACATTTTGTATTTATTTTCTGAAAATGAGAAATGGTTTATTTTTTTATATTACATTACAGTACCTCTTCTTTTGCCCCAGGATATAAAATAATACTGCAGTCACAGGTAACATCAATCCTCTTCTTGCCATAGGTGTTCTTTTCTTTCATTTTGGCCAGTAACTTTCCTACTGAATCAGTAGGGTCATTAAGGGTTTCATCTTATTGCATATCATGATGTGTTCACACCAGACACTCATATCTGCTTTAGGCCAGTCTGTTATTTGGTATGTCATTAGAATATGGGGTTATGACCTCTAGAACATCCCACTGATTTTTAGACTGAAAGGTTAACATTGCTGCATGTCTTTTATTGTCTGTCTTTATACAGAGAAAAAACATAACCTAATGAGCATATACTGTACCTTGCAGTAAGTCAGTAAATAGTATATATAAATAACCTAGGATACTTAGTAACACTGTGAGCCGGAGCATAAATTGGTATACATGTGACGTATAGGAACATGTTCACACTCTGGCCAATTATCAGACAAAACCTAAGATAGAAACAAAATGAGCATATACCCTGGAGTAAGTCAAAAGTAATAGTGCACATCAATAACATAGGGTACTTACTAACACTGCTTTCGATCCCAAAAAAAGTATAGAAGCCATCCCACCGCGACAGGGTGTACCCCAATCGGAATGGTCGGTTTTAATACTAGAGATTAGTAATGTCCCGATAGGGGTACAACTTGTTGCGGTGTGATGGCTTTTATGTGTTTTTTTTTTTATTAAGAGCAGTGTTATTAAGTACTCTGTCTTATTGATATGCACTATTACTTACTGCAGGGTATACAGTGTGTCCACCCATATCCTGTCCACCGCCATTAACTTGAGAACGGCGGCAGCTATAGGCATAGAAGTGGTGTCTAGGTATAGTGAAGTAGCCATGCTCTACGCAATGAAACCACTTATAGCGCCACCTGGTGGAAAATAAGGGAGTTAGCATTTTTATCTCAAAAACGGAACGAGATAGAGAAAAAAAGTGAATTAAAAAATAGTAGGGCATCATCAATTCAATACGAATCGACACCTTGCATACAGAAATGCTATGATATGAAACCCATGACCCCCCCAAAACATTGAATGCTGGTAACGCATATGGCGCTCATTTAACTTTGATGCTCAAAGTGGCCACCGTCAGCTGCAATGCACATCTGGACTCTGGACAGCATACTGTATCTTATTGCACGTTGTGCAATATGGTAGGTGACACGTTTGCACAAGCATCTGTGACGCCCTGGACTAGCTAGGTAGTGACAGGTAGGCCCTTACACCAACACCTTCCCCTAAAAAGGTCATAAAAAAGAGAAGTTTTGGCAGCACTCTGCGGTGTCAAGAAATCTATTTTATTTTTCTTTTTTCTTTTTTGTATGTATGGACCCATGAATGTATGGACCCGTGAAAGCACCCCTAGAGGTGCGAAACGGTACCGTCGTCCTTGTGCTCCGCTCCCCCTGCTCCCTCATGTCTGTATCACCTGTCTGCAAAAAAGAAAAATAAAATAGATTTCTTGACACCGCAGAGTGCTGCCAAAACTTCTCTTTTTTATGATATTAGTACTTGCTCTGGCTTCTTGGCATATAGCACCACGGTAGTTCAGGACTTCCACTTGCCGTCAGCTGTTTTTTTCAGCCAAGTCCAATGTGAGGATACAGCAGCTGATCTGCACTTCAAGCACCCAAAAGACAGGTTCTACATGGAATTGAGCCAAAGGACTTTCTTGCAGCATTTTCCACAGAGTGGTAAGCAGTGCAGTGCACAACTTCTGTTTTTTTCTTCTATTTTATCACTTCCCCTAAAAAGGTACCAGCAGCCAACCTTAAAACCCTGAGTCACCCCTCTCAGGTTCTGACGTTCACACCCGGGGGGCAGAGCCAGGCGGTTGGCCACGCCCACCGAGGAGTTCAGATGGCCTGAGGCGGGAAAAACAGCAGATTAATGACAGGAGTGGAGGAGAGTGGTAGCAAAGAGGAGATGTCTGTCAGGGATCTGGGTTGGAGCCCGGATACCCTGTGGCCAGGAGGCAGACGGTGGTGGCCGCCTGCAGGAGCTGGGATTACAGCCGGTGGAACCGTAGGGACCGGGACCGGGTAGTGGCCCACCGATACTGAACCGGGGAACCGATTGGAAATCGGAGCACCAGGAGGGGTACTTAGACCAAGTACGAGGCCCAGAAACCACTGGACCGAGTCGAATTCACTGATTGGGGTCTGGACTTTAGGTCCTTTCCCACCCAAGACCTGACTGAAGACAACAGCCCAACCAGAGGGATAGAAAGCCACCGCCCAGGCATCGAGATCCCACGGGCCAGCGTCTGCGGGCACACGGGCTCTGCTGGCACACACAAAGCTGGGGAGCGGACTACCGTTGCTCAGGCATAGGAGTCAACATTCTACTAAAAGTGAGGTGCAGGAGAAAGGCGGAAACCACCAACCTGAAAAAGGGGAAAAGCACAGCCGGCTGCGGGCAACGTCCACCATCTTGTTTGGTTTACCAGAGACTCCAGTGTGTCTGTAATAGTGAGTACAACAGTGCCCTCAGGGCTGCGCATCGCGCCGCACTGCACCGACACGCCAGCACGCATCCATTCCCCCGCCTCAGCAGATCCCTCGGGCCCCCAGGACCATAACCCCCCTACCCATGGAGGGGTCAACAGCAAGTTGCGCAACACCATCCCCGGGAGCCTAGTCAACGGCAGCGGTGGTGTCCATCCATTAAACACAACCCTTGGGTGGCGTCATGAACTCAAATGCGGCTCCGGCCGTGCACCTACCTACCCCCATCCAAAAGCGCCAGCACCCCTTTCAGAGCAAAGTGACCCCGGGTCCGGAGGCGCTCGAGCCACCCACCAAACGAGCCCGGATCCGAGCGGCTCGGCTGCAGCCGAGCGCGGGGCGGTACACATCTGTGATACGTCGTTGTAGGTCCTGCAATGTTGGTGGAGGGGTCGCATACACCTGCTGTTTGATGTGACCTCACAGAAAGAAGTCCAATGGACTCAAGTCAGGTGAGCGTGGAGGCCACTCCACGCAGCCACCATACCCAATGACTTGTAGGACGGTCTCCATGAGGTATCGCTTCACGTCCGCAACTGTTACGGGGGGACCGGCAGATTAGGACCAGGGGGTATATATCCTAATCGCCAGTCGGGGCCCACCGTGCTCCAGATGACAAAGGAGCTGCTGGCACCTGAGGGTTAGGCGGAGACTATAGAGCTGGACTGCTCTGAGATAACCCAGGAACTTTGGGAACCGGTCACGTGTTTTGGGACACGTCAGACCGGACGACAACCCGATTAGCGTTTTGGTGCACCTAGCGCTACACCAACCACGTGTGCAGGAAACACGTCAGGCCGGGTGGTAACCAGGTAGCGTTGACCGGAAGACCGCCACGAAAGCGCCCTGTCGGCCACGTGTGTAGGACACGTCAGGCCGAGCGGTCCTCCGATTAGCGTTTCTGGCCACCTCTCGACTGGCCACGTGTGTGTAGGACACGTCAGGCCAGATGGGTACACCAGTAGCGTTGACCGGGAAGCCGAGGAAAATAAGGAACACCCTGTTAACTCCACAGGGGTCCTGGAGTACGCTGTCCGTGCGCGTAGGGGGCACAACCGGACAGGTGGCGCAGCAGGTGCGTTGTCCGTGTGCGTAGGGGGCACAATCGGACAGGTGGCGCAGCAGGTGCGTTGTCCGTGTGCGTAGAAGGCACAATCAGACAGGTGGCGCAGCAGGTGCGTTGTCCGTGTGCGTAGGGGGCACAATCGGACAGGAAGCACAGCAGCCGCAGCCCAGTTAACGCCACTGGGCTGCTATAGCAAGACTGGAATGGCAGGAGGGAAGCACGGCGCCTGACCCTGATGTGCCGAGCCACGAATCTTGGCGTGACAGGCACCGTTCGCCTAACCCTACCTACCGCTTCCCAACATAGGCTTATGCCGCAATGAAGCTCTAACATGGAGGTGTGCTCTGACTGAGCAAAAGTGAAGACTGCGCACCTCCATGTTGTCTCCAGCCCCTTTTATAACCTGGGTCCGCCCCAAACCCAGGGTGGAACCACCAAGGTCCAATAGCAGAGTGCCATGTCATCAGTCACGTCACATGCGACCTATCCGGAACCGCCACGTCATTGATGACCTCATGGCAGCCACGCCCCAAACACTTCACCAGTCATCGTCTGACGACCAATACTGAGGTGCCAGATCATAGGGGCGGGCCTCTGTGAGCCAGTCCGGAGTTGCCACATCATCAGGACACCTGACACCCTCTGCCCTATCAGGACCTGCCACCTCACGGACATGCTCAGTGAGGTCCTTACCGGACCTAGCCTCTGATGCACTAAGTGCCTGAGCATGCTCAGTAGCCTGAGCCACAGGCTTAGAAAGCAGACTATCAGTTTGAGCATGCTCAGTAGCCTGAACTGAGGACTTAGTCTCAGACATAACACAAACAGGCTGAGCATGCTCACTAGGCAAAACACCGGGCTTAAACTCTGGCTGGGGTAAATCGGCGCACGCATGCGCACTAGCCGCCTCTCCACACTTAGACATGGTGGAAGGAACAGCCAACTGGACCACCCGAGGCACGGCCAAGAACGGCAGCCGGCGCCTGGGCGCAACAGGAACCGCAGCAGGCTGCTTGCGGCTATGGCGGCGCCGGTTCGTAACAATACCCCCCCCTCTAGCGGCCCTCCCACTCGAATGGTCTATAGTCGCCACAGATACCACTGAGCGACGGGCGGAAGATGGAGACATGCAGTGGGAGCTACAAGACTCGCTCCACCGCGTAATCACCCCAGACGACCAGTCGATATGTGGGGAATGTTGCTTCAACCAAGGAATACCTAGCAGAATATCATCTGCACCCTTAGGGAGAACCAGAAATGAAATGGTCTCTCTATGCCCAGATGACATGGCAAGGGTAATGGGCACTGTCCGCTGGTGAATTACCTTGGGCAACAAGGACCCATCCAATACACGGACTCTCACTGGCCTTGGCATTTGCACCAGTGGGATGGCATGCCGCCGGGCAAAAGAGGAGGAGATGAAACTATCCCCAGCACCTGTGTCCACACTTGCCCTTGTGGACCATGTTGACCCCTTAAAGGAAATTGACGCGGGAAACGTCACCCTAATGGATGACGCAGAGTCCAGTCTACCTTCAGCTATTGTCACCAATCGCGGTCTCTTACCCTGACGCTTTGGGCAACGGTTGGCATAATGACCATACTGCCCACAAGCGAAACAGGAAATGCCCTTGCGACTCGAAGACCTAGCAACACCAACCCTAGCGATGTCCATAGGGACAGAGATGTCCTCTAAGGGAGGTGCAGTAGGAGAGACCACTACAGTGGCTGAACGACCCTCTAACCTGCGCTCCAGCTGACGTTCGGAGGTCCGCAGGTCAATGCGGGTAGCCAGAGACATGAGGCCCTCAAGGGTAGTTGGTATCTCACGCGACGCTAATGCGTCCTTCACGTGCGAGGCTAATCCCCTCCAGAACAGTGGAATGAGAGTCCTCTCTGACCACCCCAGTTCTGCAGCAAGTGTCCTGAAACTCACAGCATATTGACTTGAGGAGGTACGCCCCTGCTCCAAAGTCAGTAGCTGTAGGGCCGAGTCGTGAGTGACCTGAGGCCCCAGGAACACTTGTCGCAAGGACTCCAAAAACTCCTTAGAGTCCTGTACTACGGGGTCATTCCTCTCCCACAAAGGTGTAGCCCACTCCAGTGCTCTATCAGAGAGCAAGGAGATGATAAACCCCACCTTCGACCTCTCTGTAGGAAACCGTGCAGCCAACAGCTCTAGATGGACTGAGCACTGGTTCACGAATCCCCTACATGCCTTGCTGTTCCCCGTAAACTTGTTGGGCAGTGAGAGGTGAGGGAGGGTTGGAGTAGGCTTGGTGACTGACACCATTGCAGCCGCTTGAGCCACCACATCATCCATATCAGCAGCAAGAGCAGACGTCTCCAGAGACCTCACTCTGGCATCAAGCTGCAGCATGAACTGACGTAGTTGCTCCATCTCCGCCATGCCAGCCAGACCCTGGCGCAGTCTTACTGTTACGGGGGGACCGGCAGATTAGGACCAGGGGGTATATATCCTAATCGCCAGTCGGGGCCCACCGTACTCCAGATGACAAAGGAGCTGCTGGCACCTGAGGGTTAGGCGGAGACTATAGAGCTGGACTGCTCTGAGATAACCCAGGAACTTTGGGAACCGGTCACGTGTTTTGGGACACGTCAGACCGGACGACAACCCGATTAGCGTTTTGGTGCACCTAGCGCTACACCAACCACGTGTGCAGGAAACACGTCAGGCCGGGTGGTAACCAGGTAGCGTTGACCGGAAGACCGCCACGAAAGCGCCCTGTCGGCCACGTGTGTAGGACACGTCAGGCCGAGCGGTCCTCCGATTAGCGTTTCTGGCCACCTCTCGACTGGCCACGTGTGTGTAGGACACGTCAGGCCAGATGGGTACACCAGTAGCGTTGACCGGGAAGCCGAGGAAAATAAGGAACACCCTGTTAACTCCACAGGGGTCCTGGAGTACGCTGTCCGTGCGCGTAGGGGGCACAACCGGACAGGTGGCGCAGCAGGTGCGTTGTCCGTGTGCGTAGGGGGCACAATCGGACAGGTGGCGCAGCAGGTGCGTTGTCCGTGTGCGTAGAAGGCACAATCAGACAGGTGGCGCAGCAGGTGCGTTGTCCGTGTGCGTAGGGGGCACAATCGGACAGGAAGCACAGCAGCCGCAGCCCAGTTAACGCCACTGGGCTGCTATAGCAAGACTGGAATGGCAGGAGGGAAGCACGGCGCCTGACCCTGATGTGCCGAGCCACGAATCTTGGCGTGACAGGCACCGTTCGCCTAACCCTACCTACCGCTTCCCAACATAGGCTTATGCCGCAATGAAGCTCTAACATGGAGGTGTGCTCTGACTGAGCAAAAGTGAAGACTGCGCACCTCCATGTTGTCTCCAGCCCCTTTTATAACCTGGGTCCGCCCCAAACCCAGGGTGGAACCACCAAGGTCCAATAGCAGAGTGCCATGTCATCAGTGACGTCACATGCGACCTATCCGGAACCGCCACGTCATTGATGACCTCATGGCAGCCACGCCCCAAACACTTCACCAGTCATCGTCTGACGACCAATACTGAGGTGCGAGATCATAGGGGCGGGCCTCTGTGAGCCAGTCCGGAGTTGCCACGTCATCAGGACACCTGACACCCTCTGCCCTATCAGGACCTGCCACCTCACGGACATGCTCAGTGAGGTCCTTACCGGACCTAGCCTCTGATGCACTAAGTGCCTGAGCATGCTCAGTAGCCTGAGCCACAGGCTTAGAAAGCAGACTATCAGTTTGAGCATGCTCAGTAGCCTGAACTGAGGACTTAGTCTCAGACATAACACAAACAGGCTGAGCATGCTCACTAGGCAAAACACCGGGCTTAAACTCTGGCTGGGGTAAATCGGCGCACGCATGCGCACTAGCCGCCTCTCCACACTTAGACATGGTGGAAGGAACAGCCAACTGGACCACCCAAGGCACGGCCAAGAACGGCAGCCGGCGCCTGGGCGCAACAGGAACCGCAGCAGGCTGCTTGCGGCTATGGCGGCGCCGGTTCGTAACAGCAACCTTGTGAGTTTTACATGTTTTAATCATAGCATTTCTGTATGCGAGGTGTCGATTCGTATTGTGAGACTGTGACCATTGGTGCCTGGATCCTGTGTCTTCTGCCGCGCAGCCGACCACACTACCTCACAGATGGTGGAGAATGCGGGCATGCCAGCCCGGTGAGGTGTAGCATCCATCCCTGGTGACCCAGTGGCGCATGTCCTGGATTCGAGCGGCTATACTACAGCCCAAACCCGGCGACGCCATGGAGGACATACTAAAGCAGCTGGCTCAGGCTAATGCACAGCAACAACAGACCAATGCACACCTGCTCCGGTCGTTGGATCGTCAGCAGCAACAGCACCAGCACTCCTTGCAATTGCAGGAACAAAGGCACCAAGAACAGATGGTTCTCCTGGCCAAGTCGATCCGTGCCGGAACGGCAGCAACAACCCCGGGACCGGGTGACGACGGCAGCGTCCGAAAAGCGGTGAGACAAGCGTTGCAAAAGATGACCCCGGGGGATGATGTGGAAGCGTTCCTGGCGGTGTTTGAGCGGGTGGCCGAGCAGGAGAAGCTGCCGACCCCCCAGTGGGCTGAGGTATTGTCGCCCTATCTGACGGGGGAGCCCAAAAAAGCATACCTGGACCTCTGTACCGAGGACGCCATAGAATATGAGACCCTGAAAGCCGAAATACTTGCTCGGTTGGGGGTGAATACCTATGTACGGGCTCAGCGGGTAAATCAGTGGTTCTATGAGGAAGTCAAACCCGTACGCTCCCAGGCCTATGACTTGTTGCATCTGGTAAAGAAGTGGTTGCAGCCTGACACTCTGAGCCCTGCGCAAATGGTGGAGAGGGTAGTGGTTGATCGCTTTGTGCGCACTTTACCCGTCACCATTCAACGGTGGGTAGGACAGGGCGACCCAAGCACCCTGGACCAATTAGTGTGCCTGGTGGAGCGGCATGTGGCTACGCAGGACTTGATACGGGACACTGAGACTTTGCGTGCCGCCCGTCGGTCCGGCCCCTCCAAGCCTCGGGCCAAGGACCCACCGCTGAGACCGGTGCGGGAGTCCGCTACCGTCCCGTCTGAGGCCGCGCCCGCCGTCCCTGAGGTCCGGAAGGCTATGTACCCTAAACGACAACTCGTCAAGGGGGTTTCCTTCCCTATTAGATGTTGGTGGTGCCAGCGGGTGTGACATATGGAAGCCCAGTGTCCACTCACCACGGAGCCCATGGATTGTGGGGTTACCCGGCGGGGTTCAATGTATGCTCAGGCGGTGTGTACCGCGGACCTTGTCTCCCCGGAGACTGAGCCCCACTTGTGCCAAATACAGGTGAATGGATGTCCGGTTACAGGCTTGTTGGATTCCGGAAGCTTAGTGACCCTTGTGCGATCAACCCTAATGGCTGAAGTAAAGGCCACAGGACGTACAGTGGGGGTGGTTTGCATACATGGGGACCGCCGAGACTATCCCACGGGGGTTGTCACCATCACAGCACCCTGCGGTCAGGTGCAACATGAGGTGGGACTTATGAACACTCTTCCCTATGACGTGATCCTAGGAAGGGATCTGCCGTATTTTTGGACTCTATGGAAGGGGCCTCCTAAGTCCCCTCAGGTATTGGACAGTCCGGCACCTGAGCCCGACAATCCCGAATCCGGGACGCCTGCCGTAGGGGTCCCAATGATAGGGACAGAATGTGAACCCGATAGGTCACCCCTAGAGGTATTGTCAGGAGAGGCTGAGATGGTCGAGCCCATCCCGGAGTTGGAGACGTCTCCGGATACGTTTGGGACAGCCCAACTCCAGGACCCTACATTAATGCATGCCCGGAGTCGGGTGACAGTGGTTGACGGGGTGGCACAGCTGCCCGGTGCCCAGGTAAGGTACCCCCATTTCACTCTTAAGCAGGATTTACTCTACTGGGTAGATGAAATACGGGGCGTGGGGGTAGAGCAGTTGGTGGTGCCCCAGCCGTATCGCCGGCGGGTCCTCGACTTGGCTCATAAACACCTGATGAGTGGCCACCTAGGGGTCAAGAAAACGCAGGAGCGAATATTGCAAAGGTTCTATTGGCCCGGGGTCTTTGGGGAGGTAAAACGGTTCTGCGAAACTTGCCCGGAGTGTCAGCTTACCGCACCCCTGGCCCACTTTCGCAGTCCGTTGGTACGGTTACCCATGATAGAAGTCCCTTTTGAACGGATAGGGATGGATCTGGTGGGGCCCCTCGTAAAGTCCGCTCGAGGGCACCAACACATCCTAGTGATCGTTGACTATGCCACCCGGTATCCAGAGGCGATACCTCTCAGACATACTGCGGCGAAGCTTATAGCTCGGGAGTTGTTTGCTGTGTTCTGCCAGGTGGGGTTGCCCAAGGAGATCCTTACGGATCAGGGGACCCCATTCATGTCTAAAGTGACCAAAGAGCTATGCCGGCTACTCCAGATCAAGCAGTTGCGTACGTCTGTGTATCATCCTCAAACGGACGGTTTAGTGGAGCGATTCAATAAAACCCTGAAAACCATGCTCAAAAGGGTGATTTCCAAAGACAGGAAAGACTGGGATATGATGCTTCCCTATTTGATGTTTGCCATCCGAGAGGTGCCACAGGCATCCACGGGGTTTTCGCCTTTTGAGTTGTTATACGGGCGACATCCCCGGGGATTGTTGGACCTGGCAAAGGAAACATGGGAGCAGGAGCCCACCCCCCATAAAAGTGTGATTGAACACATTTTAGGAATGCAGAACCGCATAAGCGCGGTCATGCCAATTGTGAAGGAGCATTTACAGGAGGCTCAGGCCACGCAAAGCGCCCGCTACAATAGACAAGCCACCGTGCGGACCTTTAACCCCGGGGATCGGGTGTTGGTATTGGTCCCCACGGCAGAGAGTAAATTCCTGGCTCAGTGGCAAGGGCTCTATGAGATAAAGGAAAGAATTGGGGTGGTCAACTATAAGGTATTGCAGCCCGGTAGGCGGAAACCTGAACAAATATACCATGTCAACCTGTTAAAACCTTGGCAGGAACGGGAAAGTCTGATGGTTGATTTTTCCCCATCTCCCTCCTCTTCGGGTCGTTCAAACCCGGCTCCAGCGGCCTCCGGAGAGGACGAACCGGAAGTAAGGATTGGAGAAGCCCTCACCAAGCAACAGAGGCGAGAGGCCAGACGGCTGGTTCAGCAGAACCCCGATGTCTTCTCCGAGCTGCCTGGTAGGACCAGTCTGATACGACATGACATTGTCACCGAGCCTCACCTGAAGGTACGCCTGAAGCCATACCGGGTGCCGGAGGCTCGAAGACAAGCCATATCAGAGGAAGTGAAGACAATGCTACGCCTGGGGGTCATCGAAAAATCCCGGAGTGAATGGGCTAGTCCCATTGTCGTAATACCAAAACCCGATGGCTCCTTAAGGTTCTGCAATGACTTTAGGAGATTGAACGAAATATCCAAGTTCGATCTCTACCCCATGCCCCGGGTGGATGAGCTGATTGATAGGCTGGGACAGGCGCGATATTTCACCACGCTCGACCTGACCAAGGGGTACTGGCAGGTGCCACTGACGGAGTCCGCCAAGGAGAAAACCGCTTTTGTTACGCCGGAGGGTCTCTTCCACTATGTTGTCTTGCCTTTTGGGTTACATGGCGCTCCGGCCACGTTCCAGAGGTTGATGGACTTGGTGCTGGAACCCCACCAGGCGTATGCATCAGCGTACCTTGATGACATCATTATTTACAGCTCCGAGTGGCAGACCCACTTGGAACAGGTACAAGCGGTGGTGAACGCGCTCCGAACAGCCGGATTGACAGCCAATCCCAAGAAATGTGCGTTGGGGCTCACGGAAGCCCGCTACTTGGGCTACGTAATAGGCCAAGGAGTGATTAAGCCCCAAATTAACAAAGTTGAGGCGATCCAGAAGTGGCCTAGACCCCTTACCACGAAGCAGGTTAGGGCCTTCCTGGGTATCGTGGGGTACTACAGGAGGTTTGTAAAAAATTTTGCGGGACTATCAGCCCCCTTGACGGACCTTCTCAAAGGCAAGAAGTCCGTCATGGTGCGCTGGACTCCGCAGGCCGAGGACTCCTTCCGGGCCCTGAAGGGGGTCCTGTGCGGACAGCCCGTTCTTGTCAACCCTGATTTCCGGAAGGAGTTCGTGGTACAGACTGACGCCTCTGAGGTCGGCCTGAGGGCAGTGCTGTCTCAGGTGGTTCAGGGGGAGGAACACCCCGTCACCTTCTTAAGTAGGAAGCTCACCCCTCCCGAGCGGAATTATAGCGTAGTGGAGAAGGAGTGCCTGGCGATCAAGTGGGCCTTGGAGTCCCTACGCTATTACCTGCTGGGACGGCAGTTTCGCTTGGTGACTGATCACTCTCCGCTGGTCTGGATGAGGTCCACCAAGGAACGGAATGCCCGGGTTACCCGGTGGTTTTTTTCTCTACAGAACTTCTGGTTTACAGTTGAACACCGGGCCGGTAGGTTGTAGGGCAACGCCGATGCCTTGTCCCGCGGCCCGTGTTTGATGGCGGGAGTTCAACCCCGCACTCTTGAACTGAGGGGGGGGGGTATATGAGACTGTGACCGGGGTTGTCTATGACGGCCGGTACGGCTCGCCCCGGTTGTGCTCCTTCCATGTATAGAAAGCAACTCCACTCCAGGGTTAATGCTGTTTCCCTGCAGGCTGAAAGGAGGGTTAAAAGGAAACAGGAACATGGGCGTGGGCCCTAGTGTGAGGGAGTGAACACAACTCCCTGAGTTTCTGCCAAAGAAACATATGTGAGCCATTTCTGGAACCTGGCTTGTTGGTCCAGGAGGAGGACATTCCGGAATGTGTTGTGTGCTGTTTTGGACTTTGTTTGTGCAATAAACCGTGTGCTGTGACCATTGGTGCCTGGATCCCGTGTCTTCTGCTGCGCAGCTGACCACGCTACCTCACAGTATTGAATTGATGATGCCCTACAACTTTTTAATTCACTTTTTTTCTCTATTTCGTTCAGTTTTCGAGATAAAAATGCTAACTCCGTTGTTTTCTATCAGGTGGCGCTATAGGTGGTTTCATTGTTTAGCGCATGGATACATTACTATACCTAGATACCACTTCTATGCCTATAGCTGCCGCCGTTCTCAAGTTAATGGCGGTGGACAGGATATGGGTGGACATACTGTATGCTCATTCTATTTCTATCTTATATTTTGTCTGATAAATGGCCACAGTGTGAACATGCTCTTATACGCAGCATATATACCAACTTATGCTCTGGATGGTTTCTTTCTGTTTTGCTTTATACAGAGAAGAGGCTGTGGGGACAAGTAAGCACATTAGGGCGTTATCCAGACAATAATATGGTAAGTAAAGTGGTACTGCTCACCTGATTTTGTGAGACAATATTAATGAAATTAAGAATATAATATCCAGCTGCTGCAGCTGCAGGTTGGAGAATCCAGTGGGGGCTAGGAACTAGCAAGCTTTTTTTAAGTTATGATCTTTTAAGCGGGCTTTACACGCTGCGATATCGGTACCGATATCGCTAGCATGGGTACCCGCCCCCATCTGTTGTGCGACACGGGCAAATCGCTGCCCGTGCCGCACAACATCGCCCAGACCCGTCACTTACCTGCCCGGCGACGTCGCTGTGACCGGCGAACCGCCTCCTTTCTAAAGGGGCGGTTCGTTCAGCGTCACAGCGACGTCACAGCTGCGTCACTGAACCGCCGCCCAATAGAAACGGAGGGGCGGAGATGAGCGGGAAGTAACATCCCGCCCACCTCCTTCCTTCCGCATAGCGGCCGGGAGGCAGGTAAGGAGAGGTTCCTCGTTCCTGCGGCGTCACACGGAGCGATGTGTGCTGCCGCAGGAAAAAGGAACAACTTCGTTACTGCTGCAGTAACGATATTTGAGAATGGACCCCCATGTCACCGATGAGCGATTTTGCACGTTTTTGCGACGATGCAAAATCGCTCATAGGTGTCACACGCAACGGCATCGCTAATGCGGCCGGATGTGCGTCACCAATTCCGTGACCCCAACGACTTCGCATTAGCGATGTCGCAGCGTGTAAAGCCCCCTTTAGAAGGTGGATGCCATGCATATGCACATGCAACGTCTTGATGCTAGCCAGTGTCAGCACTATGCATGTGCTGTGGTTCATAATATCCTGATGAAAGTCAGCATGAGAATGCTTATTGCTGGAAACATCCACTGTGTGCTAGAAACAAGTGCAGTCTACCAAAGCGAAATATACAAAGTAATTATACTGTATCAGCAAGGTCATTCCAAGGCAAAGATTTCAAAGCAGGATGTGGTTTGAAAATGTGTTGTTCAAACCCTTTTGAAAGAAATGGACCGTAGAAACAAAGGTCGGCTAAGGAAAATTAGTGCAGTAGATGAAAAACACATCATGATTCCTTACCTTCAAAACTGAAAGGTGTCCAGCAGTGCAATCAGCTGAGAACTAGTAGCTACCAGTGTATAGAGAGTGGTCTTCATGGAAGACTTGTCATCAAAAAGCCATAGAGTCGACATAAAAATAAGGCCAAGGGACTAAACCCTGTATTAAAACATACATAGAAAATGGGTTGCAGAAAAAATGGCAGGAGGTGCTCTGGACTGATGGGTACAGTCATACCCATCAGTTTTTGTATATATTTGAAATATATGACTGAAACAGAAGGCGGTCTGTTTGCTTAAAGGGAATCAACCAGCAGCATTTTCATGTATAAAGTAAAGCCAGTGCTATACTGGCGTTAGGATGCTGAATGTAAGCATACCTTGTGTTCTGAGATTGGTTTTATTTCAGAAACGTGCAAGTAAAGTTTAGCAATGCACTGCTATTTGATTGACAGATGCAACACAAAGTGAATATGTGGGTCAGGTCTTGCTGTCTATTCCCACCCCTGTCTGCCTGCCTGGCCTTCCTCCTCCTGTCATCGACATAGACGTTAATTCTGGCACAGGCAATCAGACGGGCAGAAATAGACAGCAAGACCTGACCCACATATATCCTTCCTGTTGCACCTTTCAGTCAAATAGCAGTGCATTCCTGGAACTTTACCTTGCACATATTTCGGAAATAAAACATCCAATCTCTGAATAAAAGCTATGCTTACATTCAGCATCCTAGCACCAGTAAAGCACTGGCTTTAATTTAGATATGAAAATCCTGCTGGTTGGTTCTCTTTAAGGCTTGATGAGCGGTACAATAATGAGTATCCACAGGTGGCAGTGAAGCATGATGGAGGTTCTTTGCAAATAAGGCTACTTTCACACATCCGGTTTTTGCTCTGCGGCACAATACGGCGCTCTGCAGAAAAACCGCAACCGTTTTTTTTGCCGCCGGTTGCGTTTTTTTTTGCATAAACTTACATTAGTGCCGTATTGTGCCGCATGGGCCTGCGTTCGGTCCGGTTTTTGCCGCATGCGGCAGATTTAGCCGATGCCGCAGCCGGATGGAACGTTGCCTGCAACGTTTTTTGCTCCGGCAAAAAAAAACCGCATCGCGCTGCATCCGGCCGCTGCGGCGCATTGTTCAATGCATGCCTATGGACGCTGGATGCGGCGCGATGTGGAAAAAAACGCATCCGGCCGCCGCATGCGGTTTCTTCCACTGCGCATGCTCAGTAGCGTGCCGCAACCGGAAAAAAACGGATCGGCCGCATGTAAAAACTTATGCAAAGGATGCAGTGTTTTCGCTGCATCCGTTGCATAGGTTTCACAGCCGGATTGAGCCGCACAGCTCAAACCGGATGTGTGAAAGTAGCCTTAGGTGCTGCATTTCAGCAAATTGAGTTGGGTATTTGATTAGAATTAATAGAATTCTGAAAAATACAGGCAGATACTTTTACTTCAAGCAGTCAATCATGGAGGTGTCTGATTGGCTCCATGGACAGTAACTCCAAACAAATTGCCATTGTCATTAAGCACTATCATCAGCGCAAGGCCGGGGTCACAAGAACGTAAAGCATCAGAGAGTATCGGATGCGATATGCTAATGACATGGCTCAAACTCTGCTGCGAGTGAAAGACAAGTGTTATACTGTGATCTGACTCTTGCATGTGAGAATCGGAGCACAGGAGAGGAGAAGAAAGAGATTATATCGCTCTGCACTTGGATGACATTCGAGTTCAGTCTGATAATTTGTATATCGGGGTGTGATCCAAGACACGCTGATAATTGCAGCATGCTATGATTTTTTCCTGACCTTACAGGTTCAGTCACAGCTGCATATAAAATGTGAGAGTGCAATGCGAGAAAACATCAAATTTGGGTAAGAAAATTAGAGGGGATCACACGCCGATTTTTAAAATTTGTTTATTTAAATAATTTTAAAAAAGCCACATAGGTTCCTCTTATTTTGATACACAACCAAGATAAGTGCACAGCTGGGGGCTGCAGCCTGTAGCTGTGGGCTTTATCTGTGCTGGTATCAATATATAGGAGACTACATAGCATTTTATTTATGTGTTTTACACCAGCAGTAGAACCCTGTCAGAGAGCGTGGTGGCGTGGTCCGACTGCAGCCAATCAAGACACTGGTGGGCAGGGAAATCAGTGAATATGTATGAGGGATAATTATCAGCGCTGCAGCTACGGTGAGGCTCAGTAAGTATGTACTGCTATAACCCTTTTATTTCCTTTTTTTTACAGTGGCAAATCACAGCTATGCCAATACCTGACATGCCTGTGATGGGCAGGGAGAGGATGGTTTTTACCATGTGAATATTTAGCAATGCTTGGCAGGATCACCGACTTTTCGCGGTAAATGTTTGGATGTCTGATCCCAATCTGATCCGGCCAAAGATCGTACAATTTTACCATTTTCTGATCTTTGCTGATCAGGATCGCTCATCTCTAGTCTAGAGCATCTTACATGTGGTTCAGGTGGGCACTTCCACTTGAATTGAGGTGCTCGAAACATAGCGTGGCACCCCAAATACCAAAATAATATAAGATCGGCACTCACATAGACTATTTTCTTTTTCTTCAACTTTAATTAATATTTCCAAAGTGATGGTTACAAACAATAATTCCTGTTGGTGGGTATAGGGATGTTATAGGACCATTACAATATATAGCCTGTTTTTTTCTGGTATATTCACATTTATGTTGATTTTATTTTTATTCATTTTCTATTTAATTTTATCATGCCCCCTCCGGTGATATCTGGATGTTTGAAACATTTGAGGAATTAGAATATGAGTCTCCTACAAAAATTAGGATTCTATTAGTGCATTTTTAAAAACAAAAATTAACTTGTGATTCACCAATAAATAAACCCCATGCAATTTTATTATTCATACGAATGGTTACTGTTACTCACTTATGCACGAACGCAGAGGGAGAAATCATGATTTGTTCAATGTTCCATTTTGTTAATTTTAGCAAAAGGTTTTTTACCAATATCATGAATATCTAGCTTGAATACTGGATATACTACGATTCTGTCGTGAGAATAGAAAGAGAAATCTTGTGAAGCGAAAAGATCTGATTAGCGGGGCTCACTTGGTAGGACCGGAATGGTATTCTTATAAGACTTAAGGCTACTTTACCCACTGCGATATCGGTCTCGATATCGCTAGTGTGGGTACCCGCCCCCATCTGTTGCGCGACACGGGCAAATCGCTGCCTGTGTTGCACAACATCGCCCTGACCCGTCACACATACTTACCTGCCCGGCGACGTCGCTGTGACCGGCAAACCGCCTCCTTTCTAAGGGGGTGGTCCGTGCAGCGTCACAGCGATGTCACTGAGCGGCCGCCCAATAGCAGCGGAGGGGCGGAGCTGAGCGGGACGTAACATCCCGCCCACCTCCTACCTTCCGCATAGCGGCCGAGAGGCAGGTAAGGAGAGCTTCCTCGTTCCTGCGGTGTCACACGGAGCGATGTGTGCTGCTGCAGGAACGAGGAACAACCTCGTTACTGCTGCAGTAACGATTTTTGAGAATGGACCCCCGTGTCACCGATGAGCAATTTTGCAAGTTTTTGCAACGATGCAAAATCGCTCATCGGTGTCACACGCAACGGCATCGCTAATGCGGCCGGATGTGCGTCACCAATTCAGTGACCCCAACGAGTTCGCATTAGCGATGTCGTAGCGTGTAAAGCCCCCTTTAGTTTTGGGGAGTTTCTATTCAGACTAGCATTTTTATGCAATTTTGGATACTAGGTTATCTGTTAGAAAATTAGGATCTCAAATCCCTGTTTGGCAATTTATGATTAAGGATGAATTGACTTCAAAATAGTTTAAAGAATCATAAAGCATAGAATGAAGTTAGAATTAATGGTGAATATTAGAGGAGGAACCGTACCAGTTGAGTAATACAATATCGACATATATTGTATAAAGAGGAGAACAAGAAGAACGAAAACCAAGGATATAGTGAAATATAAATAGATTTTTATTAAATATTTTAATATGCAAAAAGTGATTGGTACAAAGAAGAAATAATAAAGAATAGAAAGGTCAAGTACAGAGACAATAATAGCTGTTTCATAGTAACCTGCATTAGATTGACAGGAAAACAAGAGTAGAGCCCTCCTCTTAGGCAGCATGACCACTGGAGAAATGTAAACAATTATATGAAAAATATTTCAGAAAATATAGTATTAGATGTCAGAATGTCCTCTTGTTGTAAAGAGGGGAAATATATCTCTCCCGTTATGGGTTGATATACAAAATGGATGGAAAAAATGTCACAATTGTGATATCTCGAGAATGGCTGTCTGGATCAGCATATTATAACTAAGGCCCAATAAGAAATATATACAGTGCCTTGCGAAAGTATTCGGCCCCTTTGAATTTTTCAACTTTTTTCCACATTTCAGGCTTCAAACATAAAGATCAAAAATGTTAACGTTATGGTGAAGAATTAACAACAAGTGGGACACCATTGTGAAGTTGAACGAAATGTACTGCTTATTTTAAACTTTTAGAAAAAATAATAAACTGAAAATTGGGGCGTGCAATATTATTCGGCCTCTTTAAGTTAATACTTTGTAACGCCACCTTTTGCTGCGATTACAGCTGCAAGTTGCTTGGGGTATGTGTCTATCAGTTTTGTACATCGAGAGACTGAAATTCTTGCCCATTCTTAGTTTGTTAACAGCTCTAGCTGAGTGAGGTTGGATGGAGAGTGTTTGTGAACAGCAGTTTTCAGCTCTTTCCACAGATTCTCGATCAGATTCAGGTCTGGACTTTGACTTGGCCAATCTAACACCTGGATACGTTTATTTGTGAACCATTCCATTGTAGATTTTGCTTTATGTTTTGGATCATTGTCTTGATGGAAGACAAATCTCCGTCCCAGTTTCAGGTCTTCTGCAGACTCCAACATGTTTTCTTCAAGAATGGTTCTGTATTTGGCTCCATCCATCTTCCCATCAATTTTAACCATCTTCCCTGTCCCTGCTGAAGAAAAGCAGGCCTAAACCATGATGCTGACACCAGCATGTTTGACAGTGGGGATGGTGTGTTCAGTGTGATGAGCTGTGTTCCTTTTACACCAAACATATCATTTGGCATTGTGCCCAAAAAGTTTGATTTTTGTTTCATCTGACCAGGGCACCTTCTTCCACATGTTTGGTGTGTCTCCCAGGTGGCTTGTGACAAACTTTAAACAACACTTTTTATGGATATCTTTGAGAAATGGCTTTCTTCTTGCCACTCTTCCATAAAGGCCAGATTTGTGCAGTGTACAACTGATTGTTGTCCTATGGACAGACTCTCCCACCTCAGCTGTAGATCTCTGCAGTTCATCCAGAGTGATCATGGGCCTCTTGGCTGCATCTCTGATCAGTCTTCTCCTTGTTTGAGATTAAAATTTTGAGGGACGGCCGGGTCTTGGCAAAAATTGGCAGTGGTATCATACTCCTTTCATTTCAATATGATCACTTGTACAGTGCTTCTTGGGATGTTTAAAGTTGTGGAAACCTTTTTGTAACCAAATCCAGCTTTAATCTTCTCCACAACAGTATCACGGACCTTCCTGTTGTGTTCCTTGGTCTTCATGATGCTCTCTGTGCTTTAAACAGAACACTGAGACTATCACAGAGCAGGTGCATTTATACGGAGACTTGATTACACACAGGGGGCTTATATTTATCATCATCAGTCATTTAGGACAACATTGGATCATTCAGAGATCCTCAATGAACTTCTGGAGTGAGCTTGCTGTACTGAAAGTAAAGGGCCGAATATTATTCCACGCCCCACTTTTCAGTTTATTCTTTTTTACAAAAGTTTAAAGTAAGCAATAAATTTCATTCAACTTCACAATTGTGTCCCACTTCTTGTTGACTCTTCACCATAACATTAAAATTTTTATCTTTATGTTTGAAGCTTGAAATGTGGGAAAAGGTTGAAAAAGTCAAGGGGGCCGAATACTTTCACAAGTATGTTTAATTTTCAAGAAAACAATATCTGTGTGCAATGGTTAGGAAAGCTATCAACATGCCTAATACATGGCTATGCACCGTATGCACCACAATAGCATGGGGGAAGGGCAATGGTTAAAGAATGGAGGAGTATGTGGGAAAGCTGGCAGTACGCTGAATGAAATACAGAGATGTCACTGAATACAAGAATTACCATGTTTAAGGGAGGAATTGCAGTTATATTTAAACAAGAGGAAGGACAAACGGTAAGAGGACTTGTTTGTAGTAAAACACTGGTTATACCTGTAGTGAAGAGTGGTCACGGGGTGATGGGAGGGGGATCCCCCAACGATCGTTTTGCAAAGGCACTTTTTCCAGGGGCAGTGTGACATATATGAATGAAAACTGTAGGTTTGCAAGTGCGATATATGGACTAACAAAGTAACTCTTTGCACAAGTTAGTTTGTGTTAATCTTGGGATAATAATGTCCAATGAGAATCACATTTTGACATTTCTTCAGATCAAGTCTGTAAGCGCTATCACAAGGTTTCCTATGGGAAAAATCTTTTGTTTAATGATGTTAGTGACTGCACTAATGTGACTCAGATGTATACACTGAACTCGTGCACGCCCGCAAACTGTTTAAATTGTGATGTTGCACAAATGTATGTACACTGTTTGAGAAAGGCTTGTTGATACAGGCCGAAACGCGTCACCTTGTTTGTAACCATCACTTTGAAAATATGAATTAAAGTTGAAGAAAAAGAAAACAGAGTCTATGTTAGTGCCGATCATACTTTACTATGTCTAGAGCAGGGAGGTCACACTCAAAAAAAGTGGCAGACAAACCTTGATATTTATTAAAACCATGTCTACAATTGAGGAGATTATGTAAAATATAATGATGAACATTTTCATATGGAAACAAATTTAAAAGGTTTTTCCCCTTAAGAAAATGTACATTTTAATTAACAGATCTGAGAGAAAAATTAGTTCCACAATTGGTTGTGTTAAAAAAAATATGTTCCTGTCCCAGAATAACCTTATAAATATGCCCCTATAAATGAGTACAGCTGGTTTGTTTTTTTCTAATAAACTGCAGCCAGGGCCAGAGATTTGCTGAAAGAGAAAAAGCCCTTTAAGGGGAGGAGGATGGATTAATTGTGTTACAAGAGGTATATATGAGACTTCAAAGGGTGTATGTGATTATACTGCTATAAATGTGATTCATACACACAACAGCTGTTGCAGTAAAATAATGTACGCCAACTCTTATTCATACGTGTATAACTACAGTGGGGAAAATAAGTATTTGATATGTACCGCCCTGCGCTCGGCTGGAGCCGAGCCGCTCAGGTCCGGGCTTGTTCGGTGGGTGGCTCGAGCGCCTCTGGACCCGGGGGTCACGTCGCTCTGAAAGGGGTTGCTGGCGATCTCGATGGGGGTGGTTAGGTAGGTGTACGGCCGGAGCCATGTTTTGAGTTCGGGACGCCACCCACGGGACGTGGTGAAGGTGTAGACACCACCGCTGCAGTTACGGGGGCACCTGGGGGAGATGGTCGTGCAGCAAGATGTTAACCCCTCCATGGGCAGGGATGGTGGCTCCGGGACCCATCTGGTGAGAGTGGTAATTGGGCGGTGCAGGGCGGTGCGCGGTTGGATGGCACTGTTGTACTCACGATTATTGACACACACAAGTCTCTGGTAAACAAAGTTGATGGTGGTCGGTGCCCGCAGCCAGCTGCGTCTTGTCCCCCACCCGGGTTGGTGGTCTTGACCTTTCTCCTGCACCTCATTATGTTTCTGCAGACTACCTGTGCCTCAGCAACGGGAGTCCGCTCCCCGGCTGTGTATGTGTCGGTGGAGTCCGTTTGCCCGCAGGTGCTGGCCCGTGGGATCTCTCTGCCTGTGCAGTGGCTTTCTATCCCCCTCGGTGGTCTGTTGCCTTCTTTCTTTCTATCCCCCTCGGTGGCTTCTGGGCCTCGTTCTGGGTCTGAGTACCCCCCTGGTGCTCCGGTTTACAGTTGGTTCCCCGGTTCGGTGCCGGCGGGCCACTACCCTGTCCGGGTCCTTTACGGTTCCACCTGGCCATCTTCCCGGCTCCTGCAGGCCAGGCCACCGCCTGCCTCCTAGCCACACCTGTCAGTTTCCGCTGCAGACCTGTCACCACAGGCCTGCTGCACTTCACTCCTCTCAACTCCAACTAACAACTGTTTCTCCTGCCTCAGGCCCTCTGGACTCCTCGGTAGGCGTGGCCAACTGCCTGGCTCCACCCCCTAGTGTGACCTTTAAGCCCTGAGGGAGGTGACTAGGTTTTCATGTGGTTGGCTGATGTTACCTTTTTAGGGGACAGGTGTTATGCGGTGCCTATCTGTAACTACCTGGCTAGTCCAGGGCGTCACAGATACACTGCAGATTTTGCAATTTTTTCCACCTACAAACCACGGAGAGGTCTGTAAATTTATTTTAGGTACAGTTCAACTGTGACAGACAGAATACAAATGAATCCAGAAAATTCCCTTGTATAATTTTTAAATAATGAATTTGCATTTTATTGCATGAAAAAAGTATTTGTTACAGTAGAAAAACAGAACCTAATATTTGGTACAGAAACCTTAGTTTGCAATTACAGAGGTCAGACGTTTCCTGTAGTTCTTGACCAAGTTTGCACACACTGCAGCAGGGATTTTGCCCAACTCCTCCATACAGCTCTCTCAAAAGATTTTCTATTAGGTCTCAGGTCTGGAGACTGGCTAGGCCGCTTCAGGACCTTGAAATGCTTCTTATGGAGCCACTCCTTGGTTGCCCTGGCTGTGTGTTTCAGGTCATTATCATGCTGGTAGACCCAGCCATGACCCATTTTCAATGCTTTTTCTGAGGGAAGGAGGTTGTTGGCCAAAATCTCGCTATACATGATCCCATTCATCCTTCCTTCAATAATGTGCAGTCATCCTGTCTCTTTTACAGGAAAGGACAAAGTATGATATTTACACTCCCATGCTTCATAGTTGAGAAGCTGTTCTTGGGTTTGTACTCATCCTTCTTCTTCCTAAACTTGGCGAGTGGAGTTGATACCAAAAAGTTCTACTTTAGTTTCATCTGATCACATGACCGTCTCCCATGTACACTATATGGTAAACAAATGGTTTTATTCAAAAGTACAACTCGTCCTGCAAAAAACAAGCCCTCTTATAACAAGATTGACAGGAGAATAAAAATATTACGGCTCTCAGAAGAAGGTAAGGTTTTTTACATTTTGTAGGGCTTTTCTTACTTTTTTTTAACTTTTTTATTTAGTCCCTATATGGGACTTTAACTTTTCTTCTGTCTGATTGCTGGTATAATGCAATATCATGCAGCAGCATGGCAATGCATTATACTGTCAGTATCAGGCTGCAGATCACCTGTCAGACCCTACTGTAGGCTGGGTCTGACATGCCACCATACATGTCAGATCCAGAGGTCATCATGTGACTTCCGGCTGCCATGACAACCCTCAGCTCCCCCCTGATTTTGTCATAGGAGAGCCGGGAGAGGTAAGAGAAGCAATCACTGTTCCTCTGAAACTTCTATGTGCCATGATCACTATTGATCGCAGCACATAGAAGATCGCAAAGCGTTATCATGATCAGGACCTGATCCAATCAGGTCCTGATGACCTCTCTGGGCAGAACTACCCCTCTGCACCAGAAACCTGGCAATTACGGGTCTCAGGGGTCGCGATCCCCTCCTGACTGCCGATTATAATTATACGTCGGTGCTGCACAAAGCCCAGCAGAAGCCGACGTATATTTACAGTCAGCGGTCTTGAACTAGTTAAGGACGGTATTTAGAGTTGAACTAAACCTTTGCAGGATCCTGGTTCACCGGCCGTGCCGTTAGTCTGTGGCAGTCAGACCAGAGCACTGTGAACCTCCTACTATCTGCAGCATAACTGCCTCTTCTGCTTAGTAGGTCCCACAACATCATTACGTACATGCAGAACATGGAGGAGGCCATTTTATGACTAGAGGGGCCATGGACACTGCAAAAAGTAGGAAGTTCACAGTTCTCCAGTCCAGCCGCCATGGACTAATCAAGTCTCTCATTTAAGACTTGACTTTGCATTCACACATTAAAGTATGAAACAAAGACTCTGCCACATTATGGGGAGGTTAAAAAATGTGAATTTTATTATATATTTTTTATGTGGTGGTTACCTCCCATCACTCAAAGAGCGTACAGCAACTCTCAGGACAGGAAAAAACCCCAGTGGAGGATACCTGTAGGGAAACCATGGCCTCTGTACTGCCCTTCCTCTGGGCATATTAAGGGAGGTTACCTCTATAAAATACAAATGGGAAAAAATAACAAGTATATGTGTGTGTATAGTATATACAATGTGTGTATAGTATGTGTGTATAATATATAGTGTGTGTATAGTATATACATTGTGTGTACAGTATATAGTATGTGTGTACAGTATATATTGTGTGTACAGTATATAGTGTGTGTACAGTATATGTGTGTGTACAATATATAATGTGTCTGTCTTTACAGTATATAGTGTGTATGTGTCTGTTAAGTATATAGTGTGTGTGTCTGTACAATATACAGTATAGTGTATGTACAGTATATAGTGTGTGTATACAGTGCATAGTATGTGTACAGTACATAGTGTGTGTACAGTATAGTGTGTGTACAGTATATAGTGTGTCTGTTAAGTATATGTGACGCCCTGGACAAGCCAGGGGTCACAGGTAATGAAATCACCACACCCTACACCCCGGTTAGGTACATCAAAGCTAGACCAGAAATCCTTGTTGCCTTCCTCCAGGGGCTGATGTCCACACCAGGGGGTGGGCCAGGCGGTTGGTCCCGCCCACCGAGGAGTTCACAGTCCTGGAGGCGGGAAAACCAGGCAGGAGGGGGAGTTGAGTTTTAGAGAGGAGAGAGGAGTTGTGAGGTGACAGTGGAAGGAGAAACAGTGACAGTCTGAGAGCCTGAAGTGAGTCCGGGTGTGTGCCCCGGACAGAGACAGCAAGGTTAGCAGACGGCGGTGACCGTCTGCAGGAGTGGCCTATCAGAGTTACCGTGAGGACCGCGGACAGGTGGTGTCCCGGCGGTACCGGACCGGTACACAAGGAGAAGCCAGCACCATTGGCAGGGGCCTTTCGGATCCCGGCAAGGCTAGGAGTCGCCGTGAATTTGCCAAATCCGTCAGTGAAGGGGACCTCCGGGTCTCCAAACAACTAAGTCCCGATTGAAGGCAACAGTCCAACCGCATGAGAGAGACACCGCCACCGCCAAGGCACCAGTTTCTCAGGGCCAGCGCCTGCGGGCAAAGAGGGGCTCCTCCGGCCCATATTCAAGTCAGGGAGCGGGTAACCGGTGGGAATCCATCGCTACCAACATTGAACATAGGTGCAGGGAAAGAGACAGTCACCGTTAACTACCGGGGAAAAGCAACAGCAGCCGTCCGTGGGAACCGTCTTTCCAGCCGTGTGTTTACCGAGAACTGTGTCATTGTCTCAGGCTGAGTGAGTACCACCGTGCCGTGAGGCACAGCGCTGCCCCCGCGACCCTGCACCTCACCAAGCCCTGCACCGGCCCCGCTATCCCTCATCCTCCACCTCATCACTGGGCCCTGGGACAACCACCCCCTACCCACGGAGGGGAGAACTACCAACTTTGCTGCTCCCTGTCACCGCTCCCGGGATCCCCATACAGAGCAGCGGTGGTGTTACCAAAAATCATCACAACCGTGGGTGGCGTCACGGACAATAAATCCCCAAAACCAAACCCCTTTTCACTCACGGGCGAGGAGCGCCGCTCGAGTCCCCGGGATCCGGTCCATCGCTCGAGCCACCGAGCAGCAGCGGCCGCAGCAGCAGCGGCAGCCGGACCCGAGCAGTGGGAGAGCGCAGCGTCCCCTCCTCCGCCCGCGACATATATAGTGTGAGTTTCTGCACAGTATACAGTATAGTGTGTGGGTGTACAAACAAAATTACTTTGTCCAGCTCACCTGCTTCTTGCCGGAGACCGCTTATCCAGGACCGTGCACGGAAAGGAAGGAACTCATTTCACGGTTAGAAAAAAATTCCAGCAAACAAGTCCATGGAAAAATGGACGGATTAAGAACTTGGTCGTTCGAAACGCGTCCTCTGTTTGGGCAGTTGTGATAACATGGACTGTTTTATAAGTTTTGACAAATAAAAAATGAATTTTTAATGAACATTTTTCCATGGACTTGTTTGCTGGAATTTTTTTCTGTGTGGGTGTACAGTATACAGTGTGTGTATACAGGGTATAGTGTGTGTACAGTATATAATGTGTGTACAATATATAGTGTATACAGTATATAGTATGTGTTTGTACAGTTTTATAGTGTGTGACTGTTAAGTATATAGTGTGTATGTCTGTACAGTATACAGTATAGTGTGTGTACAGTATGTAGTGGGTGTACCGTATATATTGTGTGTATACAGTGTATAGTGTGTATGTGTGTGTGTGCACAGTACTTAGTATGTACAGTATATAAAATGTGTGTACAGTATATAGTGTGTGTACAGTATATAGTGTGCAGTATATAGTGATTGTACAGTATATAGTGTATGTGTGTACAGCATATTTTGTGTGTGTATAGTATATAAAGTGTGTACAGTATATATAATGTGTGTGTGTGTGTGGTGACGGTGTACTGTGATGTGGTTATTAAAGATACTGCTTCCTTATCCAGCTTTTCATCCGTCTTCGTCATGTTCTTCTCCTTCTAGGTCCAGCAGATATAGTCCCCGTCCGGCTGATATGTTTCCCATCCTGGCAGCAGAACATCTAAATGTGAAAGAGAATTATTAGATGAAAATATAATCACATATCAATCTTATCAAGTCCTTCTATAGGAACTTCTCCTTACTAAAGGTAAGACAGTGCATTTTACTTTCCATGGTGTTGAAGCGACCGGTGGTAGGGCCGCGGGTGTGTGTGTATGCTCTATTCCAACAAAATCCCCATACTCAGATTTTACCGGTAGTAACATTTCTTTACTAGGAAACATATTTATAATACAATCAACCGAACTATCTGCGCACATGTGTATAGTGGAGTCCCCCGGATCTACACTCCTTCCGGGTACGCAGCAAAAAGAAAGGAAGAAAACAACAAAGAAATGGCAGCAACTTTCCCTAACTTTCCCTACAATCACGTACCAGTCTATCCCAGAAGAAGATGCCGCTCCCACGTCGCAGGCCTGGAGTCTCACGATGATGGGTCCCGGTGCAGCGCTGAAGGGATGCAGCTCCTCGGTCTTTTCCTTTGATCTTCTCCCGCTGGTAACGGATTCTAGTCAGTCTTTTAGTCCCGGGGCACACCGAGCAGAAGAAGGGAGGTCACAGCCCTTGCACTTGCACTCAGGGTGCGATGCTCTGCAGTCAAGTTGTCACAGCCCTTGGATTTGCACTCCGGGCGCGATGATCTGCAGTCCGGGAAGATCCTCAGCGAAAACAAAGTCCTGCAGCCCAAGGATGGCAGGAACCACTTCCACAGGGTGATTCCTCCACGAATCCGGTGGCAAAAGAGCCCTGTGTTCAGAGAGACCACACGCAGCTCTCTCCTGGCTAAGCTCCGGGGCTGAATAACTTTCCCGCACTTTCTCTTCCTGGTTAGAACACACAAGCTCCTGAAGGGGATTTCCCACCTCTGTGTTTGTGAGTGCTCAGTCTGACACTGCCCCCTTGTGGGCAAGGGCTGAAGCAATATTCAAATCCATTTCTACATTAATGATGCAGTCTGAATTGCTGATCCCATTACATACCCCCCCACTTAAAGGTTGGCAGTCCCTGTCAACTACCGTCAGTTCCCAGGCAGCGATGACTGCAGATGTCACAGGGGTTGGTTGAGAAGTGGGCCATACATACTGGTCCCTGTAAGACCGCCCGGGCGGGATCCCAGCAGTGGTACGGTCAGTGCGTCTCAAGGGTCGGTTGTTCCCCTCCCCGTCCCTGTCTTTACGCCCCACTTCAGTCAGCACTCCGGGGGAAGAACTGGGTTGTGTAGGTGAGTCACCGGCCTCAGAGTCGACGTGATCACTACGCTGGGAAACGTCCGTGACGTCAGTCGTGTTAGCAGCGTCACCCCCTCCGGGTACTGTGGTAGGGGAGTCAGGCTGGGATCGGCAGGGACGCAACATATTTCGGTGCACAGTGCGAATGCTGAGACTGTCTTCACCCTGCACTCGGTATACATGCCCGTTGGGGTAGGGGCGTTCGATTACCCGGTAGACTTCAGTCTCCCACTTGGCTCGAAGTTTCCCTTGTGGCTTCTTGATACGGAGCAGGACTAGCTGTCCCAACTTCAAGGGTTGCTCTTGCACGGGGAGTGGGTCAGCATGTATCTGGCCCCGGATTTGTTGGCTCACCAGCTGGTGTACAGTCTCCATCTTCTGTCGGTGAACATTTAGCCAGGAGGGGTAGTTATGGCAGACATCATCTCCAGGGCGGAATAGGTTCAGGTCATGGACCCCTTTTCCGGGGCGGCCAAAGAGAAGGGTGTGTGGGGTGTAACCAGTCACGGAGTGGACCTGGTTGTTGTAGGCCCATACTAGATCGGGAAGGAATTGGGGCCATTGGTCTTTCTTATCATCGGCCAGGGTGCGGATCAGCTGGAGTAGAGTCCGGTTGAAGCGTTCACATGCACCGTTCCCTTGTGGGTGGTAAGGAGTGGTCCTCGACTTCTGAATCCCATACATCCGATGCAGCTCTTCGATGACTCGGCCTTCGAAACAAGCCCCCTGGTCAGAGTGCAACCTCTCCGGACACCCATAGACGAGGATGAACTGTCGACAGATGGCCCGTGCAGCCGATTCAGCCGTCTGGTCTTTGGTAGCAACAGCGACAGCGAATTTTGTGAAGTGATCCACCATGACTAGGCAGTACTGATAGCCACTGCTCGCCGTCCCAATCAGCAGATAGTCCACCATCAACAGCTCAAGGGGCCTGGATGTTTTAATTGTCTGGACAGGTGCCCGCTGCTCAGGGGACTTGTGTAGTTCACAGGTGCGACAGGTCTGGCAGACGTCTTCAACCAGCTTGCGGAGCCCCGGACAATAGATGGACTGTTGAATCCACCGAAAGGTCTTGTCTATTCCGAAGTGTCCATTCCTTTTGTGGGCTTGGGCCACCATCTCACGGGCCAATTGATCAGGCACCACAACTTGTGTGCATTCCTCCAGCATGTGCGACAAGAGAACCTTCCGGTATAGCACTCCTTCTCTCAGAATCAGCCGGTCCCACTGACTGAGCAGGGTCAAGGTCCCGGTAGACAGTCGTGCCCGTATATCGGCGGGAGGCTTCTGCTGCCGCTTCACCCATTGTTTGAGTAGAGCCCATTCAGGGTTCTGATCCTGGAGCCTGCACCACTCCTGGGGTGGCAAGGCGACCCCCACTGGAGTTCCAGCTTCGCCCACAACGAACTGGCGGTAATCCATCATCTGTTGGGCGAGCTTTGCAAAGTCAGGCGTCTCGTCCCCTTCTAATTCTTCATCCCGGTCTCGGTTGAGTAAGGGGTATGACACTCTAGACAGGCTGTCCGCATTTTGATTCTCAGCTCCAGCCCTATATTTGATCTTGTAATTGAACTTGGAGAGCCGAGCCATCCAACGCTGCTCCATGACTCCGAGCTTCGCATTTTCTAAGTGGGCCAACGGGTTGTTATCTGTCAGGACTAGTACTTCAGCCCCCGTGAGGTATCCTGCAAATTTCTCTGCCATAGCCCACGTTAGGGCCAACAGCTCCAGCCGGAACGAGCTATAATTGGTGGGGTTCTTCTCGCCCTCATGTAGGGACCGACTGGCATAGGCTATGACCCGTTCCTTGCCTTCTTGGACCTGTGAAAGTACTGCCCCTAGACCCTGTAGGCTGGCATCGGTGTGTAGTTGGAAGGGCAGGTTGTAGTCCGCATATGCCAGGATGGGGGGAGACGTTAAGGCACCCTTTAGGGCTTGGAAGGACTCTTCCTGGCTGGGTCCCCAGCTGATGGGTCGTCCTCTGGGGCTGTTGGTGGTCCCTCGAAGCAGGTCATGCAAGGGTGCAGCAAGCCGGGCGAAGTTTTTGACGAACCGGCGGTAGTAGCCGGCCAACCCCAGGAAAGCCCTGACCTCCTTGACGTTTGTGGGCTGCGGCCAATCCCGTACGGCGGCTATCTTCTCTGAAGACGGCTGGACACCTTCGGCTGAGATCCGGTGACCCAGATAATTGATCTCGGGCTGCAGAAGACGGCACTTGTTGGGTTTCAACTTCAGGCCATGTTCTCTCAACCTACTGAACACACGGCCCAGCTGCTGCAGGTGTTCTTCAAATGTGGCCGAATAGACTACAATGTCGTCCAGGTAGATGAGGGTGAAGTCGAAGTTGAAGTCTCCCAAGCAGCGCTCCATCAGCCGCTGGAAAGTCCCCGGCGCGTTGTTCAGACCAAAGGGCATCCGGTCGAACTCGTACAGGCCCATGGGTAGGATGAAAGCAGTCTTCTCTCTATCTTTCTCGTGCATAGGTACCTGCCAATATCCGCTGGCCAGATCCAACGAAGAGAAGTATTTGGCTTTCTTCAGGGCTGTCAGGGATTCTTCGATCCTTGGCAAAGGGTATGAGTCCCGGATAGTGCAAGCATTCAAACGGCGGTAGTCCACACAGAATCTCAGGGACCCGTCCTTCTTCTTGACTAACACCACCGGTGCAGCCCAGGGGCTCTGGATTTCTCGTACCACTCCAGCGTGTAGCATGGAATTCAGGAGATTTTTCACTTCTTGGTATTGCTGGGGAGGTATTTGGCGGTACCTTTCACGGATAGGAGCAGTGTCACCTGTGGGGATTTCGTGCTTGATACTGGTGGTGCACCCAAAGTTGGTGTCATGCCGGGCAAAGGACGCCTGATGCTCTTGAAGTAGCTCTTCCACCTGGGACACCTCCCATTTGCAGTATTGGGATACGTCCAGCTGACACTTCTCTCGTAGTTCTCGCCCCGCGTTGGTGTCACCCGCGACAGCGGCCATGGCAGAGACCGTTACTGTCCAATCTCCCTCTGTAGACAGTACAAACTGGAGGGAGCTCATAGGGTTCACCTCTTCGGTTAGAGCGTAGACTCGGGCGAGCTGTGTCCCGGCTTCTAGGTCAACGCTCACGTTAGCCGTGTTGCCCAGTCTGACAGGAATTCTTCCCTTTTTCACTACTGCTAGAGTTCGAGCGACTAGTGGATTCAGCTTCCCTTCCTTCGGGGTGCGCGGCTCAATCAGCACCTCCACGCCTTCAAGCTGTCTCGTGGTGCTAAGGGGTAGTGAGATAACTGTCTCTTTCCCAGCCGGTAAGGTGATCCTAGTATGGCGGGGTACAGTGATCATGGCCACCGGCAGTTGTCCTTCCGTCATTCGCTGGAGGTTGCAGGTCCGGACCACTTGCTGAAAGGCACGGCGGGTGGCCCTATGTGCGGTCACTTTTTGCCAGTACTTGGGCCCCTTCTTGGTAAACAACACCAGATTCAGGTCTTTCAAGATGTTCATCCCAATAATCATGGGCGTTTCTGATCCAAAGCCTTCCCTGACCATGATTATCCCTCTCTTCCCGAGATCTTGGCCACAGATTTCGGTGTTCATCCAGGCAACTCCCGTCACCGGAATGGGTAGATTATTGGCTGCTTTGATCTTGATGGCGGTATCAGGGTCGTAGGCAACCCGCGGCTTTAGACATTCTTCGTAGAACTGCTCGGAGATGGTGGATACCTGAGACCCAGTATCCATTAACCCTTGTACGGCGATCCCTTCCAGTAATACCTCCAGGGTGGGGCTATTTGATGCAAGTTTGTTTCGTGGCTGGCTCTGTTTTCCTACACCCCTCTCTTTGGCCTCCCCTGCCGAGTTAGCCTCTTTGGCAGGGGCGTCTAGTTTAAAGGCGGCCGCTGTTGTGAGACATGACTTGCTGGTTCTGGTAGATCGGACCGTGGATGGACTTGAAAGTTCTGGGGGCAACGGGTTGCTCTATGGCGGGGGTCGCCGCATGTCCAGCATCTTCCCATCGGCCGGCTGGGTTGTTGTCTCGCTTGTCGGCCCGCCTGTTGGTCTAGGGTGAGCTGTAACACCTGTTTCTGCAACTCTGCCACCATCTGCTTCAGTTCTTCTGTGTCGCTGTTCGGAGTCCCGATACCAGATATGGACCTGCAAGCCGCGGTATATGTCTGTGTCTCCACGACAGGTCCCCTTGAACGTTCTATAGCTTCTTGTTTGACCTCAGCGAACGTAAAGGCCGGATTTATCCGGAGTAGATCTTGCAATGAGCGGTTAAGGTACGGGTCTCTCAATCCGGTCACGAACTGATCTCTCAACACCAGGTCACGGGCACCCGTACTAGCTATCTGTTCTTCTTTTCTACAGGCTTGTTCTAGCAGCACTTGAAGGGCATTGGCATATTGAGGAATGTCCTCCGACTCGAGCTGAGTACGCCGGAAGAACATATAGCGCAATGTTCCCGCATATGTGGTCGGCCCATAGGTGTTCTCCAGCACCCGCACCAAGTCATCCAACGTACGCTGGACCCTAACCGTCTCCAGCCTGACTGTCGTCCACGCTTCCCCCTCTAATGTTAGCATGGCCATTTCTGCTAAGGTCTTAGGATCAGTGTTATACATTTCCCCCACTATCTTAAGTTGTTCAGTCCATTCAGTTACAGGATAGTTCCGTCCGTCAAACTTTCTCACCTGATTGACAATAGACGGCGGGGGAGCTGTCCGGTTATAAGTTACTACCGGGGGATGATTTTGTTGGTCACACATCCTGCCGACTACGCCACAGTGTACTGATAGACAATTCACCATTTTTACATTTCAGGAAAAATATTAAAGTTATCTACATTCACTCAGAATAAATGATGACTTAGAGATAGGTCTGTTATAGATGCAAACTATTCATTTATCTTATGAAACCCTTTTCCCACAGTAATATTACACTTACCACAGATGGTTAGGAATCTGTTGTTTGGGGTTCCTCCTCTGTGTCTGTCCGGCATGAGATGTTCTTGTCCTCTTCTCTCTTGGATGGATCGGTGTTACACAGAGAGCAGGATAGGGCAGTATCACTCCTGAACCAACGAACTGCCCAGCTGTGATGGATGTTCCTGTCTCTCTTCCATGCCCAATGGTTAGGGTCTTGTGCCATGATCTAAAATAAAATAAGTAATTAGAATCGAAGTATAAAGGGAATCTGTCACCATATTTCATAATCCAATTTACATATATTTTAGACCTGGTGAGCCTAGTGTAATTACTTTGAAAATCCATGTCAGAATGGTTGTACAATTCCTTTATACAGTTTTTCTGCTTGATATTAAAACAAGCATTTCTTGAATTAAGCTACAGCTGCACTCATATCTATTATCAGGATTCTTCAACCAATCAGATACGGATTTTCAAAGTAAGTACACCATCCCCATCAGATCTACAAGATATATGAATGCTGTTTATATTATGACATCTGGTTAGAGATCAACTTTAAAGTATTTTTGCTTTGTATTACTGTGAGGTAAATCCGGAGATATGACGATAAATCATGATATTCAAGTTATGTCAGGAAGCCCTCTCCTGGTGTCACCCCCCCTTTCCTTCACACAACTCCTTCAATCAGAAAATTTACCACAGGGATAAACGGTTTGTTTAGCAGATAGGTGTCAAAGGAACTGGTCTGTGTTCCACTTACACCTCCATGGCCATCTCCTGTGATATGGAGATTAGATGATGTGGGAACAATGGACACAGGATGACTCCCTGCCGTGACCCTGTGGTAGGGGCTGCTATCTAATTAGCAAGCTTGGAAGTATCCAGACAGAACGACTCCAGTAAAATATGGTTCATATCTCGCAAGCCATATTTCCGATAAATATGGCAACCATAAAAATGGTGTCTCTGCATGCGGACGATGCTGGCACACCTTTTTTATGGGAGTAGGACATTGGGAAGTACCCCAGGCGTGATATCAGCCAATGGGGAACTAGTAGACAAGTCATGAGTCCTCTCGTTCTGTAGCTAAATTCATAACTGTCACAATGAGAGCGTTGGCGTCCGCCTACGACGCTCCCAGGCAAAGTTATGGCCCATATTCCATGTTGTGGATATTGTCCATAACTCCAGCCAGGGGTGGAGCAGTGCTCCCTCTGAGGTCACTAAGGTAGGAGGGGACCTGGATTTGCCCAGGTTGATAACCCTACTTCGGCCATTTTCCAGTGTTCTTTCGCTGGGGGTCACGTGTAGGAAACATCTGTGGGAAGGATCCTAGAAACCTGGTTCACGGCGCCCCCTGTGGCCAGACGCACAAGGTAACTGCTGGAACTGTGTATGCCTGTTTGTAAACCATGCTTTATCTGTAACTGTACTCTGACATATGTATATTCTGTAGATCTCCTATTGTATATATTGTAGTTTCTAGTGTGCTTTAGGCTGATTAAATTATATAATTAATCTTGGGCTGTTCTGTTATCTCGATCTTGAATCCCACGTCTGTGTGTTCGGCTAATAGTTACCGTGAAGCGGTTGGTGGCAGCGAGTTGTGCCAAGGATTATTGTGGGGAGGCCAGTGAGATTCGGGGAGGTTTTATATATTCCGCCCGCGGAGGTCGGGGGAATATATACCCTACTCTCACCGGGGACCCTTCAATAATCGGCATAAGTAGTATAGCGGCCTCCTTGCTTATTGTCGGGCAATTCCATAATTGGCCTGACTATAAGAGGGGCGCTAGAGAGCGCGTCACGTGCTCTGTCTGTCGGTCGGGAGGTATAAAGGAGGGGTGACCCCCACTTGTTACCCCCCGATTGTGACGTACTGGTAGCCAGCGCGGGGGATTTCTGAGTGACCCCCCCGGTGGTTCGTGACATATTGGTGGCATAGCGGTGGGATCGAGATAATAGTGTGTGTGAGTGTGAGACCCATACTCCCAGACACTAAAGACTGCCTGCAGCAGCTGTGGCTGCTGGGGTCTTCAGACCAGCTCAACACTAGAGTGTCAGAGTGCAGATACTGTAAGGTGTGTGGAGGCATCAGGTGGCAGTTCTGTGTCAGTGACCAAAGTCTGCAAGAATGGCTGATGGCACCAGGAGCAAAGCCAAAGGAATGGCCGATGCTAAGGCCAGAGACGATGAGGAGGTTGTCCACGAGTCCTCCAGGAGCCAGACGCCAGAGAACAGCTCTGCAGAGGACATCGCACAACCTGGCACTGCTGGACAAAATGAGGAGGAGCTCGCCCAAGGGTCCTCAACGAGCCAGAGGCCAGTCCTCCGCTCTGAAATGGACAGTGAATCACCTGGCTCTGCAGCGTGCCGCAGATCACCACTTGCCAATCCCTCTGGCCTGAGAGGTGCAGAGGCCCTCCTTCAAGCTGCCTTGGCCAGGCTTATGGCTGGAGACCGGGATACCTACGAGATACTCATGGCCGAGCGTGAGCGACAGGCAGCGCGTGACGCTGAGGCTGCGGAGCGGCAAGCAGCGCGTGAGGCTGCGGAGCGGCAGGCAGCGCTTGAAGAGCGAGAGCGAGAGCGACAGGCAGACCGTGACCACCAGCTGCATCTAGCCAAGCTCCAGCCCTCATCAGCCACACGTGACCTTCAAGACACCAAACTTCCAAAGGTCCGTGTTGAGGACTTCCCAGTGCTGGAGAAGGATGGAGACTTGGACTCTTTCCTGACTGCTTTTGAACGGACTTGCCTGCAGCACCATCTGGACAAGGATCAGTGGGCCAAATACCTGACCCCCCGTCTAAGGGGTAAGGCCCTGGATATCCTTGGGGACTTGTCTGCTGAGGCAGATCAGGGCTACGACACCATCAAGCGGGCCCTGATCCAACAGTACAACCTCACTCCGGAGTCCTACCGCAAGAAGTTCCGGACCCTGCAAAAGGGACCAAAGGACTCCTGGGCTGACCACCGGCGGGCACTTGCCCGAGCTGCCGACCACTGGACCCAAGGCCTGCAGCTTTCCACCGGACCGGAGATCCTGGACTTGTTCATCACGGAGCAACTCTTGTGGAACTGCCCTGAGGATCTCCGCCAGTTCATCCGAGACCAGAAGCCAAAGGGGTCCACGGCTACAGCTGCCCTGGCCGATGACTACACCAACAATCGGGCTCCTGAGGCCAGGAGAGCAGCCACCAGCAGCACCTGGAGAGGGGGTAAGATGAACTCTGCGACTGCCCCACCTGCCCCTAGACTGCAGGGGGTGTCCCCCTCAACTCCCCTCTCCAGGCCCGTGGCAGAACCAAGACGGTGCCAGCAGTGCAACCTACCTGGACACTTCAAGGCCATGTGCCCTCAGCGTCCCAAGGCCCCGGCTCCGTCCCCGTCCCAAGGGCCGCCCAAGGTGTATTGTGTGGGTGGGGGTGGTGGTAGGTCCCTGGACAGCTTCCAACCTGTCACCGTCGGCCGGTCTGTGACCATAGGACTGCGAGACAGCGCCTCGGAGGTGACTCTGGTGCGGCCTGAGATGGTGTCCCCCCAAGACTTGATACCTGGAAAAACCCTCGCTGTCTCCGGGATTGGAGGCATTGACCCGGCGCTGCCTGTTGCTGGCATTTATGTGGACTGGGGCGCAGGGCGAGGGGTGAGAGAGGTGGGGGTAACTGATCGGATCCCTGCAAACGTGCTACTTGGGACAGATTTGGGGCAGATAACCTCCCAGTTTGGGCCCCCCCCAAAGGCTGAACCTTCAGCCAGTACTGACATGACTCCTGACAATGTTAATGTGTTCTCTATGAATGATGTAAGGGAGGGGGGAGTGAACTCTGATATTTCTGCTTGCATAGACACCATAGACACACACTCAGCTGCAGCTGTGACAGGGGAGGGGGTCAGAGAAAGGTGTGACAATGCCTCTACAAGTAATCAGCCTGTGAGCTGGGATCTGTTGCCCTCTGCAGGGATAAGCAGAGAGCAGGGTGCTGCAGGGGGAGGACCAGTGTGTGGGGTGGGGGCTACCACAGCAAATGTGGGGTCCCCAGAGATTTCACAGCGGGGTTCTGTTGCTGCAGGGGGGGAACAGGCAGGTGAGATTGGGGCCGGTCCCGGAGCGGAAGTGCTCCCAGGTAAGATCTCGGTACATGGTTCCCCCACAACCGGGGTGTCAGGAAGCCAGGTAGGTCTGCCTGAACCGGCGACTTGGTCAGGAACGGAGGAGGAGCAGGCACGACCCACGGTCGCAGCGGCTGTGGCCGCTGTCACCCGCAGTGGGAGTGCTGGAAGCCAAGGGGCCTCCCGGAGGTCCGATAGCTCTTCCCCTTCTGACCAAGTGGCAGCCGAGTCAGGTGGAGGCCAGGACACAGGTCCCGGGGTACTGACCGAAGATGTGACAGTCTCGTCGATTCTGGCCACATCTAGTCAGGGGTTTCAGGCAGCGTTAGAAGCTGACGACAGCCTGAAAGCTCTAAAGGTGCAGGCGGCACAGCCTCCCTCGGACTCGGACCTGGAGCGAGTGGTCTGGGACCAAGGACGGCTGTACCGGGTCACGGTCCAGCAGGGTTCACCGGAGGCGTGGCCCAGGGACCGACAGTTAGTGGTACCCTATCCGTTCCGGACGGAGTTGTTGCGGATCGCACATGAGATTCCGATGGCCGGACACCTAGGGATCGCTAAGACCAAGGCCAGGTTAAACCAGCATTTCTACTGGCCAAAAATGGGGGCCGATGTGGCTGCCTACTGCCGTTCGTGTGAAACCTGTCAGAGAGTGGGGAAGGCGGGGCCACTCCTCAAAGCCCCACTGGTATCTCTGCCCATCATCGATGAGCCTTTCAGGAGGGTGGCTGTGGATCTGGTCGGCCCGCTGGCCATCCCCAGTAGCTCCGGGAAACGCTTCATACTGACGGTAGTGGACTATGCCACCCGGTACCCAGAAGCAGTGGCCTTGTCGTCCATTCGGGCTGACAAGGTGGCCACCGCATTGCTGGAGATTTTCTCCCGGGTTGGTTTTCCCCAGGAAATGCTCACTGACCGGGGAACCCAATTCATGTCCCAGCTGATGGAGGCCCTCTGTAAGCAAGTCCAGGTGCGACATCTGGTGGCCAGCCCGTACCATCCACAGACTAATGGCCTGTGCGAGCGGTTTAATGGCACCTTAAAGCAGATGCTTAAGATGTTGGTCGACTCCCATGGGCGTGACTGGGAGCGGTATCTCCCACACCTGTTATTTGCTTACCGGGAGGTTCCACAGGCCTCAACAGGATTCTCACCGTTTGAGCTCCTGTACGGGCGACGTGTGCGGGGCCCCCTGGCTCTGGTGAAAGAGGCTTGGGAAGGGGATTTGGCCACCCCTGGAGTGTCGGTTATCGAGTATGTCATGCGCTTCCGGGACAAAATGCAGGCCTTGACGCAACTGGTACACGACAATATGGCTCAAGCCCAGGCCGATCAGAAGCGTTGGTACGACCAGAACGCTTGTGAGAGGACCTACCAAGTGGGTCAAAAGGTGTGGGTACTGGTCCCCGTACCACAGGACAAGCTTCAGGCAGCCTGGGAAGGCCCATACCTCGTGTACCAGCAGCTCAACCCTGTGACGTACCTGGTCACCCTGGACCCTGCCCGTGGAAGGCGGAAGCCCTTCCATGTGAACATGATGAAGGCACATCATGAGCGGGAGGCATGTGCGCTCCCCGTGTGCAACCTGCCCGAGGAGGGAGAAGCGGAAACCCTCTTGGATATGCTAGCCCAGGTTAGGGCAGGCGGATCCATTGAGGATGTGGAGGTTGGCCACCAGCTCTTGGAGGACCAACGGTCCCAGCTGTGGGCCACCCTACACCCCTTCCGGGGGTTGTTTACCAACCAGCCCGGAAGGACTGACTTGGCTGTCCATCACGTGGACACTGGGGATCATCCCCCGATCCGGCGTTCAGCATATCGGGTTTCCCTGGAGGTGCAGCAACACATGCGCCAGGAGATTGACGAGATGCTGAAGCTGGGGGTGATCCAGGCATCCAACAGCGCTTGGGCCTCGCCTGTAGTCCTCGTCCCTAAGAAGGACCGAACCACTCGGTTCTGCGTGGACTACAGGGGGCTCAATGCTGTCACAGTCGCCGATGCGTACCCAATGCCACGCATCGATGACCTGCTCGATCAGTTGGCCGGGGCTCAGTACCTGACCATCATGGATCTGAGCCGGGGATATTGGCAGATCCCCCTGACTCGCAAGGCCAGGGAACGCTCTGCCTTTATTACCCCATTTGGACTGTACGAGTCCACGGTGATGCCATTTGGGATGAGGAATGCCCCTGCCACTTTCCAGCGGATGGTCAACACCCTGCTCAAGGGACTTGAAGGGTACGCGGCCGCGTACCTGGATGACATTGCCGTCTTCAGTCCCACCTGGGAAGATCACCTAGAGCATCTAGCACAGGTGCTCAGGCGGATCCACCAGGCAGGTTTGACCATCAAGCCGGGAAAGTGTCAGCTGGCCATGAGTGAGGTCCAGTACCTCGGTCACCGGGTAGGCGGGAGAACACTGAAGCCCGAGCCTGAGAAAGTGGAGGCCATCGCGTCCTGGCCCACCCCCAGGACCAAGAAGCAGGTGATGTCCTTCTTGGGGACCGCTGGGTACTATAGGAGGTTTGTTCCATGCTATAGTAGCCTGGCAAAGCCCTTGACGGACCTCACCAAGAAGAAGCTGCCCTCTGCAGTCGATTGGACAATGGACTGCGAGACAGCCTTCCGGGCCCTAAAGGACGCCCTGTCCAGCCCGCCCGTGCTACAGGCAGCCGACTTCACGCGGCCGTTTGTAGTACAGACCGACGCCAGTGACTTCGGCCTCGGTGCGGTGCTCAGCCAGGTGGACTCTGCGAGCCAAGAGCACCCAGTCTTGTACCTGAGCAGGAAGCTGTTACCAAGGGAAGTGGCCTACTCCACAATGGAGAAGGAATGCCTAGCCATAGTGTGGGCCCTGCAGCGTCTGCAACCCTATCTATACGGGCGCCACTTCATCGTGGAGACGGACCACAATCCCCTCAGCTGGTTGCACACCGTCTCTGGGACGAATGGGCGATTGTTGCGATGGAGCCTTGCGCTCCAGCAATACAACTTCACCATTCGCCACAAAAGGGGCCGGGACCACGGTAACGCAGACGGGCTGTCCCGACAAGGAGAGGTCGCGGACGGGCGCACGGGGGAACACCGGAGTGTGCTGCCCCCTAGCGCCCTCAAAAGGGGGGAGGTGTGAGGTAAATCCGGAGATATGACGATAAATCATGATATTCAAGTTATGTCAGGAAGCCCTCTCCTGGTGTCACCCCCCCTTTCCTTCACACAACTCCTTCAATCAGAAAATTTACCACAGGGATAAATGGTTTGTTTAGCAGATAGGTGTCAAAGGAACTGGTCTGTGTTCCACTTACACCTCCATGGCCATCTCCTGTGATATGGAGATTAGATGATGTGGGAACAATGGACACAGGATGACTCCCTGCCGTGACCCTGTGGTAGGGGCTGCTATCTAATTAGCAAGCTTGGAAGTATCCAGACAGAACGACTCCAGTAAAATATGGTTCATATCTCGCAAGCCATATTTCCGATAAATATGGCAACCATAAAAATGGTGTCTCTGCATGCGGACGATGCTGGCACACCTTTTTTATGGGAGTAGGACATTGGGAAGTACCCCAGGCGTGATATCAGCCAATGGGGAACTAGTAGACAAGTCATGAGTCCTCTCGTTCTGTAGCTAAATTCATAACTGTCACAATGAGAGCGTTGGCGTCCGCCTACGACGCTCCCAGGCAAAGTTATGGCCCATATTCCATGTTGTGGATATTGTCCATAACTCCAGCCAGGGGTGGAGCAGTGCTCCCTCTGAGGTCACTAAGGTAGGAGGGGACCTGGATTTGCCCAGGTTGATAACCCTACTTCGGCCATTTTCCAGTGTTCTTTCGCTGGGGGTCACGTGTAGGAAACATCTGTGGGAAGGATCCTAGAAACCTGGTTCACGGCGCCCCCCTGTGGCCAGACGCACAAGGTAACTGCTGGAACTGTGTATGCCTGTTTGTAAACCATGCTTTATCTGTAACTGTACTCTGACATATGTATATTCTGTAGATCTCCTATTGTATATATTGTAGTTTCTAGTGTGCTTTAGGCTGATTAAATTATATAATTAATCTTGGGCTGTTCTGTTATCTCGATCTTGAATCCCACGTCTGTGTGTTCGGCTAATAGTTACCGTGAAGCGGTTGGTGGCAGCGAGTTGTGCCAAGGATTATTGTGGGGAGACCAGTGAGATTCGGGGAGGTTTTATATATTCCGCCCGCGGAGGTCGGGGGAATATATACCCTACTCTCACCGGGGACCCTTCAATAATCGGCATAAGTAGTATAGCGGCCTCCTTGCTTATTGTCGGGCAATTCCATAATTGGCCTGACTATAAGAGGGGCGCTAGAGAGCGCGTCACGTGCTCTGTCTGTCGGTCGGGAGGTATAAAGGAGGGGTGACCCCCACTTGTTACCCCCCGATTGTGACGTACTGGTAGCCAGCGCGGGGGATTTCTGAGTGACCCCCCCGGTGGTTCGTGACAATTACTAACCAGATCACAGGTGGCCCGATCCACCCAAGCACGAAATCCCATCCTGGCGAAGAACACGTCACGTAGGTGCAGGAGTTGATCCTTCTTCATAGTCCATCCGAGGGCCCAAAGGTAGATCTCCCGGTGATATGGCTCGTCTTCTTCAAACTGGTTGGCTAAAAACCTGGAGGCAAAAAAATTACACCCAAAAAAATATTGAACATTTCAGAAGAAAATACAGAAAAATAAAAAGCGGCAAATACAATTATCATGTATTTATCAGTGAATAGAAAAACTGTTTGTTTTCTACAATAAAAAACACAAAATTTTATATACATAAAGGTGTAATAATAAAAGACTCACAGAGCTGGAAAGAAGAACGTTTTGTACTTCGCAGTGTCCAGTCCGGCTCTTCTGAAGTAGATGAAGACCATGGCGAGGAGATGCTAGAGGGGTGAGAAGCAGTTAGAGGGTATATATTATACATTACATGTACAGGTGATCAGTATATTCCTCTGCTCTGTAATATCTGTCCTCTGCTACATTTCACAGTGATGGATCTTCTCACATCTGGATGTTTTCTATCCCTCACTACAATAATACCTAGTCCGAAATCTTAAGGCAGCTGTCCCTGGCTAGAAAACACTTGATGTATTTTTCTTCTACAAAAGTGATAGAAATGAGATTATTTCATTATTAACTACTTAATGGAAATAATAATAACACATGGCACATAATCTAATACTTTGTGTCTGGAATCCTTGGAAAGTGGAATGAGTCTTACCAAGGAGTGTGAAGAAAGTTGCCGGTCTTCAGGCTGCGGGACGTCATCATCCATCCTCTTCTTCCTCTTGGCGTCTTCCTGGGTGGTAGACTGTGAGCTGTGATAAAAGAGATGGATATATTAGTATTAGGTCTCATACACACGGCCGTACTATGGCTCCACCTATGTTCTGAGCTGTAAGGACCGTAATAGAAATCTATGGCCCATCTAGTACTTCTTCCTCTGTATCTATGGCTGAGTGGGAATTTCCCATTCATTTCTATGTATCTTGGGCTCATTCACTTTTATTAGATAGGGTATTTTGATCACTGATGCACATTGATGGCAGTGTGTGTTGTCTGATCAGTCAAGATCGGGTCTTTAAAAATGTAGCAGCCGCCAACACGACACTTGATGCGCTATTTGTGCAGCACAATAATGTTTATATTTGTATCTGAACGGCCATTGTACACAAATAGCGGCTACTACTTCTCCACCTGCAGAGTGATCTGTTCTATCCACAATATACAGCAGAAAAGTGAGTGTGAGCGTCTCCTCACCAGCAGTTCAGCACTGTCCTCCTGATGGGGGTTATCTTCATGGGGGATCTGATATAGTTTTGTGCTGTACATTGTATATTATATGTGTAGTGGTGATTGTAATGTCTACTATGGATTACTGGTGTAAGTTTATTGGGTATGATGACTGCAGTGGTGTTGTGACGCCCTGGACCCCAGGGGTCACAGGTAACAACATCTACCACATTACACATACACCCCCCCCATCCCTTGTGAGGACACACCAGTTACCCGATAGGGAGACCTGATGCCTTCCTCAGGGCCAGTAGGGCACACCAGGTGGGCGGAGTCAGGCGGAAAGGCACGCCCACCGAGGAGACTACTGTTCTGAGGCAGGAAATACAAAGAGATTGAGTTGGAGAGTGACAGTAGCAGGAGGTGTAGAGGAGCAGAGCTGTCAGGGACCTGGGTTGGAGCCTGGGATCCCCGTAACATCAGGCAGGCAGACGGTGGTGGCCGTCTGCAGGAGTACCGGTTCAGCAACCGGCGGAACCGTAGGGACCGGGCCAGGGTTGGAGCCCGCCGGCCCTGAACCGGGGAGTCAACCGTTTACCGGAGCACCAGAAACCGGGTACTCAGACCCTGTCCTAGCTTAGAAGCCACTGAGTATAGGCAAATTAACTGATTGCAGTCTGGACCTCACGGGTTCATTCTCACCCAAAGTCCCGAAAGAAGGCAAAAGCCCACCGATACCGGGTGAGAGCCACCGCCAAGGGCCAAACATCCGACGGGCCAGCGCCTGCAGGCAACCGAGGGCTCCTCCGGCAGCTCAACACCGGGGAGCGGGCTACCCCTGTCCAGGCAGGGGAGCCAACAGTCAAACAAGAGGTGCAAGGGAAAGGGGCCACCATCAGCCTCACAAGGGACACAAGCAGCCGGCTGCAGGACCCGATGAGACCCGAACTTTGGTTTACCAGTGACTCTGAGTGTGGCGGCGGCGGCGCCCGACGGCGGGGATGTGGTCGTCCTTGCTCCAGTCGCATGAGCGGAGGAGGCCGTGGGTCCGGCAGTCACCCAGGTAATGCCGATCTCCCTGCCCTATGTGCCCGGTGCAGCCTGGCTACCCCAGTATGATGGGAAGCCTGATACGTTGCCGGCTTTCCAGAAAAAGATATGCTCAGTTCTCGACCTGTATGCCATGACTGGCAAGCAGCGTGCGGTGGTAGCCTTAGGGCAGCTGACTGGGGCGGCTGAGCAGGAGACGGAGACCTGGGCTGACGCGGACTGGGCCTCTGTGACCCCTATCTTTGAAAAGCTCCAGGCCGCCTTCGAGACTTGCACCGCAGCCGAGCTCTGGATGCAGTTTTACCACTGCCGGCAGCGGTCAGCAGACAGCATCAGGGACTACGCCTTACGTCTGCAGACGGCTCTCCGAACCCTGAAGCGGGTAGATACCATCAGTGACGCCGATAGCAACAAGATGTTGGTGGAGCAGTTCCTATGGGGCCTGGGGTCTACTGAAGACCGCAAGCAGCTGCAGCTGTGGACCCTCGAGCTCCCTGACCTAGACTTTGCAGTAGTGAAAGAGCGGGCAATCAAGGCCCTGCAGCCCCTGGAGATTAACCCCCCCGGACGCGGACCCCTGGCCGGCTGCCACCGCTCCTGTCGCTGTACTACCCCCACTGTTGTCCCTACCGGCCCCGGCTGCACCCGCTGGGGCGAGAGACGAACTGGCTGATAAGGTGCAACGCATGAATGAGGATCTTGCCCGTGTGATCGCCGCACTCAAGCTTCCGTCGAGAGTCAAGCCCCTGGAGACCATCCAGCTCGCCGACCGCCCCGAGGATGTCCCGTGGATGCAGCGGAGGAGGGCCAACGACCCCCGGTATGGGCCGCCGGTGTGCTACCGGTGTAACCAGCCTGGCCATTATGCTCATCGCTGTCCGTTAAACGATCAACCCCTGGGGCCAAGGGCCAGTCCTCAGGAGTAGACCCCCATGGCCCGGCGGACTGGTGGGATCGGTATGTTGGAGGCCGCCTTATCATCTCGGTGGCAGTGGATGGGGTTCCGACCACAGCCTTACTAGACACTGGATTGCAGGTAGCGACCATGCCCCATACGTTGTACCAGCGGTATTGGGGTGAACTTAGCCCTCCCAATAGTGGCATGACTGTTGTTGCAGCTAACGGACTCCCTATGACTCAAGTGGGACTTAAGGAAGTAACCCTGACTGTGGGAAGGACAGAACTGAAGCACCAGGGAATTATTGTAGTACTGCATGAGTCTAGTGACCGTAACCCGAAAATAGTGTTAGGGACTAATTTGATGGAGCACTGCATGGGTGAGGTGTTGAGCTTGCTGCAGGAGTTGTCCACCACAGCAGGAGGGGGCCGGCAGAGGGCACTCCAGCGCGCGATCCGGGCCCTCCTGCAGCGGCAGCAAGTGAACCTGACAGGTGGAGAGATTGCTGGTGCGCGGGTGATGGATATGGCACCCCTGGTGGTGCCGCCCAGGAGCGAAATGATGATCTGGTGCAGAGCAGCAGTCGGCCCCCAGGGGCGGGATTACCCGGCGATGGTGGAGCCCTCGCCTTCGGAACACTGGCCACTGTAATGGCCGCCAGAGGGGTGATTGACGTCAAGAAGGGGAGAGTGCCGGTGTGAGTGCTGAACTGTGGAGAGGAAAAAGTTAGGCTCCCCCGCTACGCCACGATAGCTAAGCTGTTCACCATAGACACCCACGCCATCCACGAGACCACTCCCACTGTCCCTGCACCTGACACTAGCCACAATACATCACCCTTACAGCCAGAGGCCGGGTGCCGGGAGCTACATGTCGGCACCGAATCTACCTCAGCACATTACAAAGAGGGGGTATACCGGGTGGTTCAGGAGTACGGGCAAGTTTTTAGCAAACATGCGCTAGACTTCGGGAGGATTAAGAGGGTCCAACACCATATGCCTACAGGCACACACCCGCCCATTAAGGAGAGGTACAGGCCAATTCCCCCAGCACATTATCAGTGCGCTAAAGATATGCTGCACAACATGAAGGAGGCGGGGGTCATTCGGGATAGTTGTAGTCCCTGGGCAGCCCCACTGGTGCTAGTGAAGAAGAAGGATGGCAACATGAGGATGTGCGTGGACTACCGCAAAATCAACTAGATCACACATAAGGATGCCTACCCTCTCCCCCGCATCGAAGAGTCTCTGGCCTCGCTGAAAACCGCTAACTATTTCTCCACTCTTGATCTCACCAGTGGCTACTGGCAGGTGCAAGTTGCGCCGGAGGACCGTGAGAAAACCGGGTTTACTACCCCGATGGAACTCTGCGAATTCAACAGCATGCCGTTCGGGCTGTGTAATGCCCCGGGGACCTTCCAGAGGTTGATGGAGTGTTGTCTGGGTCATCTTAACTTCGAAACAGTTCTACTGTATCTGGACGATGTGATCGTATACTCCAGGACGTATGAATCCCATCTGTAACACCTAGCGGAAGTGTTTGCAGCCCTGGCTAAATACGGGATGAAGCTGAAGCCGTCCAAATGCCACCTGCTGAAGCCCAAAGTGCAGTATCTCGGACATGTTGTGAGTGCTGAGGGTGTGGCCCCGGACTCGGAGAAGATCACAGCCATCCAAGAATGGCCCCGCCTGACCACAGTGAGAGAGGTACGACAGTTCTTGGGCCTGGTGGGCTACTACCGCCGCTTCATCAAGGGGTACACGAAAATGGCCTCCCCGATGCAAGACCTCCTCGTGGGACAGACCAAGGTTGGTAGACCATCCGGGACCCCGTTTGTGTGGGGTGAGCAGCAGGAAGAGTCCTTTCGGCAGCTGAAGCCGTTATTGACAGGAGAGGAGATCCTAGCCTACCCCGACTACGGCGTTCCCTTCGTGTTGTACACGTACGCCAGCAATGTGGGCCTAGGCGCCGTACTGTCCCAGATCCAGGACGGAAAGGAGAGGGTGATTGACTTTGCTAGCCGGAAGCTTCGACCCACCGAGCGGAACCCCGAGAACTACAGCTCCGTCAAACTGGAGTTTCTGGCCCTGGTGTGGGCAATAACCGAAAGGTTCAAGCACTACCTGGCCGCAGCAAAGTTTACCGCCTACACGGACAACAACCCATTAACGCACCTGGACACGGCCAAGCTAGGCGCCCTCGAGCAAAGGTTGATGGCTCAGCTGTCTAACTACGACTTCACCGTCAAGTACCGGGCCGGGCGCAAGAACACCAACGCAGATGCCCTATCCAGGATGCCGCATCTATCTGACGAGGGGGCGAAAGAGGACCATCTGGAGGAGATAGAGCTGCCCACGTTTCACCGGCCACAGGAGGAGAAGCCCTGTGTGGCCCAGCAGCAGGTGGACCTCGATCCGCTGCCCAGTCAGGAGTGGCGAGAAGGCCAAGACCAGGCGCCTGCGGTCCGACTGGTCAAGACCCTACTAGCCCAAGGCGCGCGCCAAATGGACTCAGCGGTCCCTTCCGAGGCCCAGCGACTGTGGAAAGAGAGGGGCCGCCTGTGCCTGTACCAGCAGAAGTTGTACTGGGAGTTGATTGACCCGAAGACCCACGAGAAAGTTTGCCAGTTGGTGGTGCCTCAGGATTGTGTACCCAAGGTCCTTCGAGCTTTTCATGACGGCGCTGGGCACTTCGGTTGGAAGAAGCTGGAGATGCTGTTACGAGAGCGGTTCTACTGGAGTGGGATGCGGGATTCCGTAGAGGCGTGGTGCCGAGAGTGCGGCCCTTGTACACTGAGAAGACGGGATGAAGCTAGCAAAAGGGCCCCACTGCAGCCGATTGTTACCCACCAGCCCTGGAATTGGTTGCCTTGGACCATGTCAAGCTTGCGCCCAGCCGAAACGGGTACACCTACGCCTTAACCATCGTGGACCACTACTCCAGATTCATGGTGGTTGTCCCGGTAAAAGATCTGACTGGCCGCACCGCTGCCAGGGCCTTTCAAGCCTACTTCTGCGGGCCCCATGGCTACCCGGAAAAGGTGCTTACGGATCAGGGTCCGGCCTTTGAAGCAGAAGTGTTTCAGGAGTTCTGCCACTTGTACGGGTGCAAGAAAATCCGGACCACCCCCTACCATGCCCAGTCCAACGGGATGTGTGAGAAAATGAACCATCTGGTCCTGAACCTCCTCAAAACATTGCCCCTGGAAGAGAGGAACTTGTGGCCGGAGAAGCTGCCCGACTTGGTAGATATGTACAACAACATACCCTGTAGTTCCACCAAGTGTACCCCGGGGTACCTGATGAGGGCCCGACCCGGGTGACTGCCGGTAGACCTAGAGATGGGCTTGGAAGCACCCGAAGCCCTGCCCTCCACCGCTAGCTGGGATGCCAAACGCCAAGTACAGTACCGGCGGATTCAGGAGTATGTGGAGCGGAACCTTCGTCAGAGCCGGGAGAAGCAGGAACAGCGCTTTACCCAGCGAGCCCCGGCTACTCCCTTCGAACCAGGATATGTGGTGCTGAAGCATAAACGCAGAACCCATAAGCTAGACGATCAGTTGGAGAGGACTCTGTATGTTATACAGCCCACTGGATGGGAGAATGAGAAGACCTACCTGATCAGTCGCGACCAGGGAAGAACCACGGCTACCGTTTCCAGGGACCACCTGAAGAAATGCCCGGATCCCCTGAAGTTGGTAGAAGCGGCCCCAGTTCCCATGCCCCGTGACGCAGCAACGAAGAAGGAGGAGATCCATAGCGTTATGGGAGATTTTCCAGCAGACTGGCCCAAGCAGAATGGTGCGGTGATTGTTCCTGTGATAATGTTCCCGCAACCCACGGAAGAAGTGGAGACGGAAACGCCCACCAGAGAACCAGCAGAGCCAGTGCCCAGGGATGCACCTACCCCCAGTCCCCCTAGGCCTCTACCTACCTGTCACGCTCCCCAGCTCCCGTGCCATGCTCCCCGGCTCCCCTGCCACGCTTCCTGGCTCCCCTGCCATGGTTCTCGGCTCCCCTGCCATGCTTCCCCGCTCCCGTGCCACGCTCCCCGGTCCCCCGCTCCACAGCCTCCATGCTCCATCACCTGCGTCCTCCAGGCAACCCGGTCCCCGCTCCCGGCGCCCGTCTGCGATGCTGAGCCAGCCCAGCACTCCTGCGTCCTGTGCACCGCTTCCTGCTCTGGCTTCTGGCACCCGGGCCTCGCGCATGCGCATTAGAGTGCGCGCGCGGTCATTGACCCTCTCTTAAAGGGCCAGCGTCCTCCAACAGGATATTGAAGATTCAGGTACAGGGTATATAGGGGGATCCTTTCCAAGTGGGCGGGGCCTGTTCTTCGTGTTTGCTAAGCTAGGAGTCAGGTCTTCCTGTGCTTTGTCCCGTACTTACCTATCTCTCTTGTAGAGTCGCTCCTGTCTCGCCAACCGGTCCTGATGCTTCCAGAACCCCGAACGGTGACTGTCTGCCATCTCGTCAGTCCCTACCATCTCCGATCCCTGGATCCGTGTGGTGACCGACCTCCTCGCTCAGCTGGTTCCGGACTCTGCCTGACATCATCTCGGCCTCCGAACCTGAGCTCCGTCACCCGGACTACCTTCAGAGACTCCGTGGTCCCAGGGACTTCTTCACTCCACTCCTCTGAACGGACTGTCCTGCTACCCGTAGTGCTCTGGCTACTGGGCACCTTGCCCTCGGTGGGGTGCTCAGTCCAGTGGATCCACCTCCTGGGCCTACCCGTCCTCCTGGTCTTAACACTACCCCACCCGACACCCGGGAAGAGGGACCTATTGTCCCCACTCTCCCGGTACCTTCCACTGACACTCCAGTACTGAGACGATCCACCCGCCCCAACCTAGTCAGGCCCCCGCTTAGGTACAGGGAGACTGCCATTTAATTTAGGGGTGCGAGACTTGATTGTGTATATAAGTTGAATGAACCTGTAACCAATTGACGAGACACTCACCTGAATACGTTACAAAAAGGACCCGTCCCCGTTGGGACTTGTGTTTGACCCCCGTTGACAACCCTGTTGCGTGAGTGACTGCTCATGGACAAGGCCTTGGACTTGCCGGCCACCCAAAAACTTTTGGGCTTGTAAATGTTGCCCCATCCTGCCCCCTTTACATGCCTTCCCGTTCCGTTAGCCTCCGGAGAGGCAGATTGGAGGTAGGACCCACAGCAGAGGAGGCTGGGGTCCGGTCACCACCGGGACCGGTGACCATCCTCCGGGGAGCCCTTTGACAACTGCCGGGTGCGCCGCAATGTACCTGTTCCCGCCTGGGTGATCTTGCCATGTTCCTGTTTCCGGACTGGGGAAAAGGGGTGCTGCCCATTTCTTAGGGGCAGCATCAAGGCTAGGTTGTTTGGGTGGGAAAGGTGGAAGGACATTAACCCGTTCCGTTATTAAAGTTATGCAACGTTAAAGTAAAATGCCTCCCATTATGGGAAGACCTACAGAAATCATATATTGTACAAATATTATTATAATTGTAAATGTTTCCCGTTTTACAGTTAAAAGAAAAATAAAAATAAATCGGAGTTGGTCGGGCAGCCCGCAGACGGTCTGCATTAAACCAAGGGGGAATGTGACGCCCTGGACCCCAGGGGTCACAGGTAACAACATCTACCACATTACACACACACACCCCCATCCCTTGTGAGGACACACCAGTTACCCGAAAGGGAGACCTGATGCCTTCCTCAGGGCCAGTAGGGCACACCAGGTGGGCGGAGTCAGGTGGAAAGGCATGCCCACTGAGGAGACTACTGTTCTGAGGCAGGAAATACAAAGAGATTGAGTTGGAGAGTGACAGTAGCAGGAGGTGTAGAGGAGCAGAGCTGTCAGGGACCTGGGTTGGAGCCTGGGATCCCCGTAACGTCAGGCAGGCAGACGGTGGTGGCCGTCTGCAGGAGTACCGGTACAGCAACCGGCGGAACCGTAGGGACCGGGCCAGGGTTGGAGCCCGCCGGCCCTGAACCGGGGAGTCAACCGTTTACCGGAGCACCAGAAACCGGGTACTCAGACCCCGTCCTAGCTTAGAAGCCACTGAGTATAGGCAAATTAACTGATTGCAGTCTGGACCTCACGGGTTCATTCTCACCCAAAGTCCCGAAAGAAGGCAAAAGCCCACCGATACCGAGTGAGAGCCACCGCCAAGGGCCAAACATCCGACGGGCCAGCGCCTGCGGGCAACCGAGGGCTCCTCCGGCAGCTCAAGGCCGGGGAGCGGGCTACCCCTGTCCAGGCAGGCGAGCCAACAGTCAAACAAGAGGTGCAAGGGAAAGTGGCCACCATCAGCCTCACAAGGGACACAAGCAGCCGGCTGCGGGACCCGACCAGACCCGAACTTTGGTTTACCAGTGACTCTGAATGTGAATTAATCGTGAGTACACCAGTGCCATCCGGGCACGACACTGCACCGCAGCACCCTGCACCCTGACAACAACACCGTCACCAGTCCCCACCGGGCCCCACCGCCCCTACCCACGGAGGGGCTGAAATCTAGGCTGCGGCCACAACACCGGTCCCGGGAGCCCCCTTCACTCCAGTTACAGCGGTGGTGCATCCCTTCACCACGACCCGTGGGTGGCGTCACGACCCGTACGACGACAACGTCGTCCCACACCACCACCCCACTGCCTCCCCTTAACAGAGCAACGTGGCCCCCGGTCCGGAGGCGCTCGTGCCACTGACAACCCGAGCCCGGACCTCGAGCGGCTTGGCCCGAGCAGCGGAGAGCGGGCGGGCCCCTCTCAGGGCGGTACAGTGTTATCTCCTCTACTTACCACTCCGCTTCATAAAAGGCGATCAGTTCTCTCTTCCGCTTCCTCATGGCCATTTTTCCTCTTCTTCCTGGAAACTAGAACCGCTGATAGATGGCTGTCTCTGAATCCACAGGTAGAAATCTATCTATGAATCCGCAGGTAGATGGCTGTCTATGAATCCGCAGGTAGATGGCTGTCTATGAATCCGCAGGTAGATGGCTGTCTATGAATCCGCAGGTAGATGGCTGTCTATGAATCCGCAGGTAGATGGCTGTCTATGAATCCGCAGGTAGATGGCTGTCTCTGAATCCGCAGGTAGATGGCTGTCTCTGAATCCGCAGGTAGATGGCTGTCTATGAATCCGCAGGTAGATGGCTGTCTATGAATCCGCAGTTAGATGGCTGCCTATGAATCCGCAGTTAGATGGCTGTCTATGAATCCGCAAGTAGATGGCTGTCTATGAATCCGCAGTTAGATGGCTGCCTATGAATCCGCAGGTAGATGGCTGTCTATGAATCCGCAGTTAGATGGCTGCCTATGAATCCGCAGTTAGATGGCTGTCTATGAATCCGCAGGTAGATGGCTGCCTATGAATCCGCAGTTAGATGGCTGCCTATGAATCCGCAGTTAGATGGCTGTCTATGAATCCGCAGGGAGATGGCTGTCTATGAATCCGCAGTTAGATGGCTGCCTATGAATCCGCAGTTAGATGGCTGTCTATGAATCCGCAGGGAGATGGCTGTCTATGAATCTGCAGGTAACAATCCAATAAAGGTCACTTCTCTGATCAATAAGGAGCCTGTCTCATCTCTATTAGAGCATTCACAGACTGGCACTAACTGACTTTTTTTTCTTTCTTTATGTTCAAATCCTGCGATGCTATTGGCTGATGCTTGCGGCACATGCCATGATAATGTATGCGGCAGGTAATTTAAAGGGAAAGCGCATTATAGTAATATAATGAAATACAATGTATTAATTTTATTTCCATATTTATAGTTATCATCCTTATTGTGTGTGATGAGTGATAAGGTGTGACGTTCCTGACATCAGCACTCATCACTTTTCCGGGTCTTGCAGAGCGCAGTGTGCCAAGAGCCATCTTTTTTTATTTTTCTCTCAATATAGCCATATGAGGGCTTGTTTTTTGTGGGACCAGTAGTACTTTTGAATGACACCATTCATTCTGCTCCATATTGTCCTGGAAAATGGGAATTAAATTACAAGTGCTGTTAAATTGCAAAAAAAAAGTGCAATTGCGCAAATATTTTGAGGGTGTCTTATTCACCATGTTCACTCTATGGTAAAATTGAGCTAGAACTATGATTCCCCAGGTCAGTACAAGTTTATAGATACCAAACATACATAGCTTTATTTTTTCTAAGTTGTGGCTCAGTGGTTAGTACTGTACGGTGGCTCAGTGGTTAGCACTGCAGTCTTGCAGCCCTGGGGTCCTGGGCTCAAATCCCATCAAGGAAAACATCTGTAAGGAGTTTGTATGTTCTCCCCGTGTTTGCGTGGGTTTCTTCCCACACTCCAATGAATTACCGATATGGACCTTCGATTGTGAGCCCCAATGGGTACAGTATTGGTGATGTATGTAGAGAGCTATGGAATTAAATGCACTATATAAGTGAATAAAAATTATTATATTATTATAAATACATTCAGACATGTAAAAAAAAATAAAATAAAAAAAAATAAAGCTTTTGTCTCTCTTTTCTGAGACCCGTAATGTTCTCATTTTTAGGGATCTGGGACTCAGTGACGATTTATTTTTTGTATCAACGATTTTAGTTATTTTGGGTTGACGCTTTTCAGTTGATATTTTTAATTATACCATTTTTGGGTAGATGCGATGTTTTGATCGCCCGTTCTCGCATTTTAATGCAACATTGCGGCGACCAAAAAAAAAAAATCAAAATTACGGCATTTTGATTTTTTTCTTGCTACGCCATTTACCGATCAGATTAATTGATTTTATATCTTGATATATCTGGCATTCCTGAACGCAGCGCTACCAAATAGGTGTATTTGTTTTACATTATTATTTTATTTTCAATGGTGCAAAAGGAGGGTGACAAACTTTTAGTTTTTTGGGGGTGTTTTATATTGTTTAAAACTTTTTCACAGGAAGTGAGTCATAAAAGCAATAGGGGTCACCAGCTGACAAGACGCTGTCATGACAACTCATTGGTGCCTCGTCATCACATCACGGGAGCGTTCATGGCGTAGGGGAACTGCGCGATCCCCACCAGAGCACCCACACCGGATAGCTGCACATGTCTGCTAATTAAATCAGAAGACATGTACGGGGAATAATGCGGGCTCACAGTGAGAGCCCACATTAAGGGGACAGATATAGGTACGGTACGTCCTAGGTTAATGATCAGGAAAAATTTTGGAAATTGGACCAGTATGACTTTATGTGGTAATAACTCTGGAATGCTTCAACAAATCCCAGTTATTCTGAGATTGTTGTATTCATGACACAATTACTTTATGTTAGTGGTAAACTTAGATTAATATTTTTTGTACTTAGTTGCAAAAATATCAGAATTTTGGTGAAAATTTGTGACATTTTGCAATTATTAAACTTTTAATTTTTACAACCTTAAACCATTTAGTCATGGTGTACAAAATAATCAATAAATAACATTTCCGATACGCCTACTTTGCATTTGCATCATTTTACAAACATTGTTTTATTTTATTACTAATGATAAAAGTTTAGCAGCATTTTTTTTTTTTTAAATTCAAAATGTGTTTCTTTAGGGACCTATTCAGATTTAAATTGACTTTGAGGGGCTGTTATATTGGAAACTGTCCAAAAGTGATAACATTTTAAAAAGCACACCCCCTCAAATACTTCAAAACTGTTGTCAGGATATGTTTTAACCTTTCCGCTGCTACACAGGAATTAATGCAAAGTGGAATTAACAAAAATATGGGAAGGTCAGAGAGGAAGGAGCGCTACTTGGCTTTTAGAATTCAGATTCCATTTCGATATATTGTGGCCTCTATTAGCCGACCCCTGAAGTGCCACGTCTGCAGAAACCCCACAAGTAACCCCTTATTGAAAATGTCACTGTGCAATGAACAAATCCAGGGGTGTAATGAGTATTTTGAACCCACCGGTGTCTCAGAATTCTATAACAATGGATTATGGAAATATAACATTTTACTGGTAAAAATGCAATTTTTTTTATTAGCTGCAAATTTGTCAATTACATAAATGCTAATAGGAGAAACTCAACCCCACAATTTATTGCTCAATTTCTCCCACAAATGGTAATACCCTATATGTCACCAGAAACAACTGTTTGGCCACATGGCAGGGCTAAAAAAGGAAGGAGCGCCATTTGGCTACTGGAGCATAATGTCATGAGTGTGTTCCGAACGCTGGAAATCTCGAGCAAGTCTGGATTAAGAAGATCACAATGCCTTAGTGTTTGCAGATCCACTACTGGTGTTTAAATAAAATCTACTTGCTTGTAGTGCGGTAAGGGTTAAGCACTCGTTCCCTCTGGCTACTGTCTTTAGCTTTAATCCCAGGTTCAGCTCTTTTGCTACCACTCCTCTTTACTATATAAAGTCATGTGTTCTATCATCTGATGCTGGTGATAGAATCTGAATCCTCCTTGCTTCTATGAGGTCCACTTTGGAAGGAAAAAGGCTATGGAAGAAGCTTTTTGTTTAGTGTAATATGCTGCTGTGTTGTTAGCTGCATTGTAGCTGCTTGGAGTGATTTTCCTTTTTCCCCTGTCCTACCATTGTGTTTCTTTATTGCAGAGGGAAGACTAGTGCTATCGTTGGCCTACTCACTAGCCAGGGTGAGTTTGGGACAAGCATGGGATCAGAGATGAGGTGAAAAAACCCATATAGCAACGTCAGGGAGTGCAGTTTACAGTCTTTGGTGAGGGCAGGTGTTGACCCTGCTCCCCTTTCCCTAGCACTAGGGCCCTCCATTGTATGGTGGCTCTTGTGTACCCTGTGTGTTGCAGCACCTGCTGAGGGTTTCCTGGTACCTGTAAAAATCCTATTTATCAATCCATGATACAGATTTTTTTGGAATAGTTTGATGGTGACATTTGCGGGGCCCCTAAGGTACCCTAACAGCAGAAAAATCCCAAGAGTGACCCCATTGTAGAAATTGCACATCTCAGTGAATTCATCTACGGCTGCAATAGATGAATTTTGTTTATCCTCATTGTGATTTTTTTTCTGGAGAATTGCAAACATGCCAGCCTAATGCTCATACATTGTGCCCAGCTTGTGCTTCTGGCGATATGCAGCCCATAAATTAAATGTGCTTTCCCCACTACAATAATGCCAAACATAGGGGTGCTTACTTCGGGATAGCATACTGTGGGTCTCAGAAGATATCACCTAAAAAAGATGCCCCTCCAGACTCTACTTACCCTCCAGTTGCCATTTGAACCTTTTTGTAGTTGTTTCAGTGCTTGTAGTCGATCATGCGAAATGCAGTCTCTCTCAGGTTTCCTGTTAGCATGGCTCTGCTATGCGTCCTGCACTGACATACAGTTAGGTCCAGAAATATTTGGACAGTGACACAAGTTTTGTTATTTTAGCTGTTTACAAAAACATGTTCAGAAATACAATTATATATATAATATGGGCTGAAAGTGCACACTCCCAGCTGCAATATGAGAGTTTTCACATCAAAAACGGAGAAAGGGTTTAGGAATCATAGCTCTGTAATGCATAGCCTCCTCTTTTTAAAGGGACCAAAAGTAATTGGACAAGGGACTCTAAGGGCTGCAATTAACTCTGAAGGCGTCTCCCTCGTTAACCTGTAATCAATGAAGTAGTTAAAAGGTCTGGGGTTGATTACAGGTGTGTGGTTTTGCATTTGGAAGCTGTTGCTGTGATCAGACAACATGCGGTCTAAGGAACTCTCAATTGAGGTGAAGCAGAACATCCTGAGGCTGAAAAAAAAGAAAAAAATCCATCAGAGAGGTAGCAGACATGCTTGGAGTAGCAAAATCAACAGTCGGGTACATTCTGAGAAAAAAGGAATTGACTGGTCAGCTTGGGAACTCAAAAAGGCCTGGGCGTCCACGGATGATAACAGTGGTGGATGCTCGCCGCATACTTTCTTTGGTGAAGAAGAACCCGTTCACAACATCAACTGAAGTCCAGAACACTCTCAGTGAAGTAGGTGTATCTGTCTCTAAGTCAACAGTAAAGAGAAGACTCCATGAAAGTAAATACAAAGGGTTCACATCTAGATGCAAACCATTCATCAATTCCAAAAATAGACAGGCCAGAGTTAAATTTGCTGAAAAACACCTCATGAAGCCAGCTCAGTTCTGGAAAAGTATTCTATGGACAGATGAGACAAAGATCAACCTGTACCAGAATGATGGGAAGAAAAAAGTTTGGAGAAGAAAGGGAACGGCACATGATCCAAGGCACACCACATCCTCTGTAAAACATGGTGGAGACAACGTGATGGCATGGGCATGCATGGCTTTCAATGGCACTGGGTCACTTGTGTTTATTGATGACATAACAGCAGACAAGAGTAGCCGGATGAATTCTGAAGTGTACCGGGATATACTTTCAGCCCAGAGTCAGCCAAATGCCGCAAAGTTGATCGGACGGCGCTTCATAGTACAGATGGACAATGACCCCAAGCATACAGCCAAAGCTACTCAGGAGTTCATGAGTGCAAAAAAGTGGAACATTCTGCAATGGCCAAGTCAATCACCAGATCTTAACCCAATTGAGCATGCGTTTCACTTGCTCAAATCCAGACTTAAGACGGAAAGACCCACAAACAAGCAAGACCTGAAGGCTGCGGCTGTAAAGGCCTGGCAAAGCATTAAGAAGGAGGAAACCCAGCGTTTGGTGATGTCCATGGGTTCCAGACTTAAGGCAGTGATTGCCTCCAAAGGATTTGTAACAAAATATTGAAAATAAAAATATTTTGTTTGGGTTTGGTTTATTTGTCCAATTACTTTTGACCTCCTAAAATGTGGAGTGTTTGTAAAGAAATGTGTACAATTCCTACAATTTCTATCAGATATTTTTGTTCAAACCTTCAAATTAAACGTTACAATCTGCACTTGAATTCTGTTGTAGAGGTTTCATTTCAAATCCAATGTGGTGGCATGCAGAGCCCAACTCGCGAAAATTGTGTCACTGTCCAAATATTTCTGGACCTAACTGTAGAACATATTCGACATTTAAAATACACTTTATACCTATTTGCATTCTCTCCAACTATGCAAATACCTGCCTTACCAGTTTTTATCTTATGCCATCTTCATCAATTTAATTGCCTTTGTGGTTTTACATCATCACTGCAGATGATGCCTTTTTGATGCATACAGTAGATGATAATCCACTGCCACATGTATCAAGAAAGTACCATGTTTTTCCTAAAATAAGACATCCACCAAAAATAAGCCCTAGCAGGGATTTTAAGCATTTCGGAGCAAGGCTTAAATATAAGCCCTCCCCTGAAAATAAGCCCTAGTTGCGGTTCAATAATGAAGTGTCCATGCAGCTAAAAACGTTAAAGATACTGCAGGATACTTCATTATAGAAAGTGGACACCCTGCAATCACACTGACCAGATGCTGAGCGTCAGAACCTGTAGCGATCGCACCCCCGCACACATCACATCACACACACAATTACACATCACATCATACACACAATCACCCTTCAGATCGCTCACACACACTCACCCCATCCAGCGATACCGATCCTGAGAAGCCGTGCGGTGGAGCGCAAGAACCAGGGACACGTGACTTCCTCCCATCCCTGCGGCCGGGGTAGATGCTAGAATGTACGGGCTCCTGACAGGTATGGTATAACCTAATGGACGCACTGTGTACCGCTGGATTGATGGAGTGTGTGTGTCTGATATCTGATGTGTGTGTATGAGTGTCTGTGTTATGAGTATGTGTGTGTGTCTGTCCAGCAGCAGGAGGCAGCGTGCAGCATACATGCCAACAGTGGCTGCCGGAGATCACAGGGAGGACTTCGGAGTCACTCAGCCGTCCGGGGTCTGGTAAGTATGAGTCTCCTGGGAAGGGGGGGTGTCTGGTTTGGGGGCGTAAACTTATATCCAACTGTGTTTCTCCAATAATAAGACCTCCTCCAAAAATAAGCCCTATCGCTTTTTGGGGGGCAAAAAAAGTATAAGGCAGTGTCTTATTTTTGGAAAAAGACGGTAGTATTTGCAGTTTCACAACACTGATATGTCAGCAGCAGTCAACAAACACAGCTTATCTTGTGCCTCAGCTCTGCACTGTCCAGTTTCTACAAGCTTCGGTGGCTCAGTTGGTAGCACAGCACTGTTGCTCTACAGTTGAGGTTTATACTCTCTACATAAGGGAGTATAAAAATAAATAAAATTATACAGGAGCAGAGAGTGCCCAGAAGCATAAGATGAATTCCTTAATGATAACTCAGGGAGCTGGGGCTAGTCAGGAGCACAAAGAGGGAGGGGGCTGTAGAACTAGGGAAAAGCAAGTAAAGCTGGTATCGCTGGTGGAGGGGCCGCACTCGCTACACTCGGGTCCTAGGCTGCTGCTGCTCGGTGGCTCGAGGGGTGGGCCAGACCCGGGGACTCGAGCAGCGCTCCTCGGCCACGAGTGAAAAGGGGTGGTTTGTTTGGGGAGATAGTTCGTGACGCCACCCACGGGTCGTGGTGATGATGGGCACCACCGCTGCTGGTGACGGGGATCCCGGAAGCGATGGCATGGAGCAGCTAGGATGTTGGTTCCCCCTCTGTGGGTAGGGGTTGGTGATCCCGGGGCCCGGTTGTGATACGGGGAGGCAGGGTAGCTCGGGTGCAGAGTTGCGGAGGCAGGGCAGCGCGGTGCCGGATGGCACTGTTGTACTCACTCAGGCACAGATTCACAGAGTCTCTGGTAAACCAAACGGCTGGATGGACGGGTCCCGCAGCCGGCTGCAGTGTCTTCGCTCTCCCCGGACAGATTGTTGGTGGCTGTCTTTCCCTGCACCTTTGTAGAATGTATTGACTCCGATGGTTTCCCAACGGTAGTCCGCTCCCCGGCGTGTATATACCGAAGGAGCCCGTTTGCCCGCAGACGCTGGCCCTTGGATCTCTAGCCTATGGCGGGGGCTTTTTATCCTCACTGTGTGGACGGTTGCCTTCTGCCGGGTCTTGGGTGTTAGGGAACCCCTGGGGTTCCAGTCACTCTCGGATTTGACCGTTGTCGGCGGCTCTTAGCCTGGTCGTGGTCCGATGGCCCTGCCTTTGTGCAGATCCGCTCCCCGGTTCGGTACCGGCGGGCCACCACCCGTCCCCGGTCCTACGGTTCTGCTGACTTGCACCACCTCCTGCAGACGGCCATCACCGTCTGCCGACCTTGCTGTACATGCCTGGGCTCCTACCCAGACACTCACAGTTTCTGTCCTCTCACTTTCAACTCCAACTCGAATCTCACTGCTTTTCCCGCCTCCAGGCCTGTGAACTCCTCGGTGGGTGGGGCCAACTGCCTGGCTCCGCCCCACCTGGTGTGGACATCAAGCCTGGAGGGTGGCAACAAGGATTTTGTTTGACTGTTGTTGACTATCCAGGGGAGGGGGTGTGTGTGATGTTGTGCTTGTGACTACCTGGCTAGTCCAGGGCGTCACACTGGGAAATGTAAATTTAGCAAATAAAAATAAGATCACCCATCAGCTGTGTGGAGCTGGATGCTCAGAGGGGAAAATGATATTAAAATATACACTAAAGGTACAAGAAAGAAACTTTATGTTGGGCTAAAGGTACCGTCACACTAAGCGACGCTCCAGTGATCCCACCAGCAACCTGACCTGGCAGGGATTGCTGGAGCGTCGCTACACGGGTTGCTGGTGAGCTGTCAAACAGGCAGATCTCACCAGCAACCAGGGCCGTATTTGCCATTAGGCACTTGAGGGCACGTGCCTAGGGCGGCGCCTTCCAGGGGGGCGGCGCCCAAACCAAAATTTAAAAAAAAAAAAAATTTTTTTTTTTTTAAATCTTCCTCCCTCCCTCTTCCAAACTCTTTATTAAATCCGGGGCCTTTTTGGAGGAGGGAGGGAGCGCACAGTCATTTATAGTCGCGTCTATAACACGCGACTATAAATGACACTGTGAGCGTGCCGGCACTTACTTCCGGGGTCAGAGGAGCTGTAATCAGCTCCCCGCCCCGACGTGCTGCCGTGCGCTCACTGTGCAGAGGTCACAGGAGCGTGAGGCCGCGCAGAGGAGGACGGGAGCCGCCGCCGGAGATGGAGCCGCCGGCGGAGATGGAGCCGCCGCCGGAGATGGAGCCGCCGAGCAAGATGTCAGATGCCGCCGCCGCCGCCGCCGCCACCGCCACCGTGGAGAACGGGAGATGCAGCCTGGAGCAGGTAAGCGCTTTACAGCCGAAGACAGCGCCGAACAAGCAACCCGGGGGGGGGCGCAACATGGAGGATGGGGGGATGGAACATGATATGGGGGCGCAACATGGAGGATGGGGGGGATGGAACATGATATGGGGGCGCAACATGGAGGATGGGGGGGATGGAACATGATATGGGGGCGCAACATGGAGGATGGGGGGGATGGAACATGATATGGGGGCGCAACATGGAGGATGGGGGGATGGAACATGATATGGGGGCGCAACATGGAGGATGGGGGGGATGGAACATGATATGGGGGCGCAACATGGAGGATGGGGGGGATGGAACATGATATGGGGGTGCAACATGGAGGATGGGGGGATGGAACATGATATGGGGGCGCAACATGGAGGATGGGGGGATGGAACATGATATGGGGGCGCAACATGGAGGATGGGGGGGATGGAACATGATATGGGGGCGCAACATGGAGGATGAGGGGATGGAACATGATAAGGGGGCGCAACATGGAGGATGGGATGCAGCATGATGTGGGGGTGCAACATGGAGGATGGGGGGGATGCAGCATGATGTGGGGGTGCAACATGGAGGCTGGGGGGGGATGGAACATGATATGGGGGCGCAACATGGAGGATGGGGGGGATGGAACATGATATGGGGGCGCAACATGGAGGATGGGGGGGATGGAACATGATATGGGGGCGCAACATGGAGGATGGGGGGGATGGAACATGATATGGGGGCGCAACATGGAGGATGGGGGATGGAACATGATATGGGGGCGCAACATGAAGGATGGGGGGATGGAACATGATATGGGGGCGCAACATGGAGGATGGGGGGATGGAACATGATATGGGGGCGCAACATGGAGGATGGGGGGATGGAACATGATATGGGGGCGCAACATGGAGGATGGGGGGATGGAACATGATATGGGGGCGCAACATGGAGGATGGGGGGATGGAACATGATATGGGGGCGCAACATGGAGGATGGGGGGATGGAACATGATATGGGGGCGCAACATGGAGGATGGGGGGATGGAACATGATATGGGGGCGCAACATGGAGGATGGGGGGATGGAACATGATATGGGGGCGCAACATGGAGGATGGGGGGATGGAACATGATATGGGGGCGCAACATGGAGGATGGGGGGATGGAACATGATATGGGGGCGCAACATGGAGGATGGGGGGGGGATGCAGCATGATATGGGGGTGCAACATGGAGGATGGGGGGGAATGCAGCATGATGTGGGGGCGCAACATGGAGGATGGGGGGGATGCAGCATGATGTGGGGGCGCAACATGGAGGATGGGGGGGATGCAGCATGATGTGGGGGCGCAACATGGAGGATGGGGGTGATGCAGCATGATGTGGGGGCGCAACATGGAGGATGGGGGGGATGCAGCATGATGTGGGGGCGCAACATGGAGGATGGGGGGGATGCAGCATGATGTGGGGGCGCAACATGGAGGATGGGGGGGATGCAGCATGATGTGGGGGCGCAACATGGAGGATGGGGGGGATGCCGCATGATGTGGGGGCGCAACATGGAGGATGGGGGGGATGCAGCATGATGTGGGGGCGCAACATGGAGGATGGGGGGGATGCCGCATGATGTGGGGGCGCAACATGGAGGATGGGGGGGATGCCGCATGATGTGAGGGTGCAACATGGAGGCTGGGGGGGATGCCGCATGATATGGGGGCGCAACATGGGGGATGGAACATGATGTGGGGGCGCAGCGTGGAGGATGGGGGGGATGCCGCATGATGTGGGGGAGCAACATGGAGGATGTGGGGGCGCAACATGGAGGATGGGGGGGATGAAGCATGATGTGGGGGCGCAACATGGAGGATGAAGCATGATGTGGGGCGCAACATGGAGGATGGGGGGGATGAAGCATGATGTGGGGGCGCAGCATGGAGGATGGGGGGGATGAAGCATGATGTGGGGGCGCAGCATGGAGGATGGGGGCGATGAAGCATGATGTGGGGGCGCAGCATGGAGGATGGGGGGGATGAAGCATGATGTGGGGGCGCAACATGGAGGATGGGGGGGATGAAGCATGATGTGGGGGCGCAACATGGAGGATGTGGGGGCGCAACATGGGGATGGAGCATGATGTGGGGGTGCAGCATGGGGGATGGAGCAGAATGGGAAAATGAGGGAGGGTGGTGGACAGTATAGCAAATGGGAGTTACAGTATGGAGAATGAGAGGCATGGTATGGAGAATGGGGTAGCACGGGGGGGGGCATGGTATGGAGAATGGGGTAGCACGGGGGGAGGCATGGTATGGAGAATGGGAAAGCATGGGGGGTACTCTGTATGGAAGGGGAACCATGGTGGGCTTGGTATGGAGGGGGCTTGATATGGAGAAGGGGCAGCATGGGGAGCGCTCAGTTAGGAGCCTGGAAGGGCTGGGTATACATAATGCGAAGCATAAGGTTTATTATAGAGTGGGGACATCATGAGGGGGACAGTGAAGTGGGGGCTGCATGGAGAGGTGGGGACAGTGAAGGTCATAGTTCATAAGTGAGGAAGGTCTGGAGGGTGTAATTCGGTGGGGAGGACAGTGGGGATTTCATGTGAGGGGGCAGTGTAGTGGGAATGTTATAGGAGAGAATGTGGAGGCCGTATACTGTAAGTGACACGGTGTGTGGTCATTCTTTGTGCTGTGAGCTCAGTGATGGGCAGTTATTTATTCTTGGGCACAGCCTTGGGCTTACTTCGGGTGGTTACTCTTTAGTGAGAATTATGAGTCTGTCACCAGGTTTTTGCCACCTAATTTGAGAGCAGCATAATGTAGGGGCAGAGATCCTGATTCCAGTGTTGTCACTTACTGGGCTGTTTAATGTAGTTTTGATAACATCACTGTTTAATCAGCAGTAGTTATCATTACAGGACTACTTGGTGTGCTGCAGGTAGTCCAGCATATTCATGAGCTCTGTATAACTGCGAGATCTGCAGCAGAGAAAACGACAGCAAACAGCTCAGTAAGTGACACATTGCTGGAATCAGGGGCTCTGTCTCTACATTATGCTGCTCTCAGATGGGGGAGCAAAACCTGGTGACAGATTCCCTATACGGGCACCATTGCAGTATGTGCTGCAGCAGACCAGACAAGAGGGAAGTCTTGGGAGACGCAGGACAATGTGTTGCTAAGAGCGATGACATTTTACTTTTACTCCCAAAATGGCAATTAATCTGCAGACACATTTATACAGGGGACGTCGCTCTGGCATGTACAGTTTTACCTTAATATTATATATATGCAAACTGTTCTGTCCCCCCGGTGCGGCCGATGTCTTGGTGCAGATGTGCACCGTCCTATTTGCATATTAAAGACAGTCCCTCGTCCTTAGGTGAGTCAGTGCTGTCTAAAATCACTTAGCATTTCTGCACGTGTCCTGACACTGGAGGAGCAGAGTAGCACTCCAAGTGTCAGTGTGGGTGCGCCTGCAATGTGACTGCAGTGTCCGCGTGGGTGCGCCTGCAGTGTGACTGCAGTGTCCGCGTGGGTGCGCCTGCAATGTGACTGCAGTGTCCGCGTGGGTGCGCCTGCAATGTGACTGCAGTGTCTGCGTAGGTGCGCCTGCAATGTGACTGCAGTGTCTGCGTGGGTGCGCCTGCAATGTGACTGCAGTGTCTGCGTGGGTGCGCCTGCAATGTGACTGCAGTGTCTGCGTGGGTGCGCCTGCAATGTGACTGCAGTGTCCGCGTGGGTGCACCTGCAATGTGACTGCAGTGTCCGCGTGGGTGCGCCTGCAATGTGACTGCAGTGTCCGCGTGGGTGCGCCTGCAATGTGACTGCAGTGTCTGCGTAGGTGCGCCTGCAATGTGACTGCAGTGTCTGCGTGGGTGCGCATGCAATGTGACTGCAGTGTCTGCGTGGGTGCGCCTGCAATGTGACTGCAGTGTCTGCGTGGGTGCGCCTGCAATGTGACTGCAGTGTCCGCGTGGGTGCGCCTGCAATGTGACTGCAGTGTCCGTGTGGGTGCGCCTGCAATGTGACTGCAGTGTCCGCGTGGGTGCGCCTGCAATGTGACTGCAGTGTCCGCGTGGGTGTGCCTGCAATGTGACTGCAGTGTCCGCGTGGGTGCGCCTGCAATGTGACTGCAGTGTCCGCGTGGGTGCGCCTGCAATGTGACTGCAGTGGGTGCGCCTGCAGTGTGACTGCAGTGTCCGCGTGGGTGCGCCTGCAATGTGACTGCAGTGTCCGCGTGGGTGCGCCTGCAATGTGACTGCAGTGGGTGTGCCTGCAATGTGACTGCAGTGTCTGCGTGGGTGCGCCTGCAATGTGACTGCAGTGTCCGCGTGGGTGCGCCTGCAATGTGACTGCAGTGTCCGCGTGGGTGTGCATGCAATGTGATGCAGGCACGTTCTGACACCTGGTTGCTGCCTGTATTTGACTGCTGATTCAATGAGGAAGGTTGTTGAAGTGAGCAGACAGCACATCACAGCGCCGTGTCCCCCTCCTCACTGTGCTCCTCCTGTGTTGGATGCACACATGCACTGACGCTTGGAGTGTGCCGCTGTGCTCCTCCTGTGTTGGAGGCACACATGCACTGACGCTTGGCGTGTGCCGCTGTGCTCCTCCTGTGTTGGATGCACACCCGCACTGACGCTTGGCGTGTGCCGCTGTGCTCCTCCTGTGTTGGATGCACACATGCACTGACGCTTGGAGTGTGCCGCTGTGCTCCTCCTGTGTTGGAGGCACACATGCACTGACGCTTGGCGTGTGCCGCTGTGCTCCTCCTGTGTTGGATGCACACCCGCACTGACGCTTGGCGTGTGCCGCTGTGCTCCTCCTGTGTTGGATGCACACATGCACTGACGCTTGGAGTGTGCCGCTGTGCTCCTCCTGTGTTGGATGCACACATGCACTGACGCTTGGAGTGTGCCGCTGTGCTCCTCCTGTGTTGGATGCACACATGCACTGACGCTTGGCGTGTGCCGCTGTGCTCCTCCTGTGTTGGATGCACACATGCACTGACGCTTGGCGTGTGCCGCTGTGCTCCTCCTGTGTTGGATGCACACATGCACTGACGCTTGGAGTGTGCCGCTGTGCTCCTCCTGTGTTGGATGCACACATGCACTGACGCTTGGTGTGTGCCGCTGTGCTCCTCCTGTGTTGTGTGCACACCCGCACTGACGCTTGGAGTGTGCCGCAGTGTTGGGTGCGGTGCAGACAGGAGATCTGGTGTTATGGTGCTCACTCTCACCAATGGATCACTATTAAGACACAGGCCTGGCTAGTATTTTCCTATATTAGGTGGTAATGGTGCACCAGGCTTAGGCCGCGCAGAAATGTCCTCATTTTCATATCAAATAAATGTGGCTTTTTCAGTGAACATTAAAGGGAACCTGTTACACCCTTTTTCAATTTTAAACTGCCCCCCCTCTTGTTAGTGATGCAACGTAAGTGATGCACATTTTCTGACTAACAAGACAATGGAGCAGTTTAATATTAAAGGTCGTCACCAGTTCCTTTTAAGCTGAACTCTATGGGTGGGTTTATTTCTCCACAGATCATGTCCCCCATATAAATATTTCTGCAGTCTAGGTGTCATTTTGGGGTGACAGATTCCCTTTAAGTCAGCTTAAAAATCATCTCACCTGACGAATGAAAGTTTTGCTCGTGCATCGGGTGATGGACACTGTTTAGATAAATCAGTTTCCCATCTTTGGCTGCAGTGTGAATGCTGCTTTTAAAGGGGTTTTCTCACATTGGGATCTTACCCCCTATCCTTGGGATGGGGAATAACTTTCCAATCGCTGGGGGTCCGACTACCGTGGCCCCGAGTGTTTCCCAGAACCAGAACATGCAGACAGAATGGATTCCGGGAGTAAAATTTCATAGTCCTGTCTCCTGAGCTGTGCACTTAAAAGGTCTTTTGAGCAATTGGTGGGGGTCTAAAGTCTCACCCCATGATGCCCCTTCTCCCTACTGAGCCCACCTCTGCCCTACTAATCTCCTCAGAATTAATGGACCTAAACCTATAAGATCTCGTCCAAAAGTTAAGTCTACTGCCTGGGACTAATCAGTATTGTGGTTCTTATATGGTCCACAGTCTAATGATGTCTGGTAACAACTACCAGCATCTCCTTACCATTGTTAAGGACATACTGAGAGTTGTACGTTAATGCAATACATAGATGTATATGGGTCTAACCTGACACTGCACTTGATTGCTGTGTGAAGTTGGCATTGTATTCATGTACTGATGGTGGTTTTGGCGATGTATTGTCTTCAGGGTGGGTTTGGTGATGTTATTGTGTTTAGGGTGGTTTTGGTGATATTACTGTATTGACAGTAGTTCTGTTGATGTATTACTGTACTAACTGTGGTTTTGGTTACGTATTATAGTATGTAGTGTGGTTTTAGTTATGTATTACTGTACTGATGGTGGTTCTGGTGATAGTCATGTGGCTGTTGTAATCTTTACCTTATCAGTCTTGATCCTAAAACATAGGGTCAGCGTGCTGGACTAAAAATACAGCTATCTGCATGTCTGTCAGCCGAATAAGTAATAGACTAAAGCCCCCATACACTATAGTCTGATTTTTAGGCCGGCAGCTATCTTGCTCGGCTCTCCCATATACAGGAGCACTCATTCTGCCAAGTGTTTCTGTGTTCTTTATTAGAGCCGCTGCTGGACATCTCCGACAGCAGCTTATCATTTAGAGGATAATAGGATCTACACTCCGTAATTGGACATGCTGGATCCTTATTCCCCTGACAATCAGAATTGAGAGCCCCTGTTCACATTGGGCTATCAGCAGAACCTGTCAATATTGGCGGGTTTAGACAACTTTAGGTTAATGTGTATGGAGGTCTTAACTACTATCTGAAGGCTCTGGGCTCTATCAGGGAATGTGCACACGTCTTGTAGTGGTCTGTGAACCCCCGGAATTATTCAGACAGGAAACACTTTAGGACAGTCATCATTTTATCCTGCAGCAAATATTTATTTTTTTTTGCTGTGGCTTCTTTGTTGTTTTTTCCAACATCTTTTAGCTACTGGATTTTACTTATTTTTTTAAATGAACTAGTAAGTGGCATCCAAGCAGCAGGCGCCATATAATGGACCGGTCACAACTAGTAAGCGGCATCCAAGCAGCAGCCGCCATATAATGGCCGGTCACAACTAGTAAGCGGCATCCAAGCAGAAGCCGCCATATAATGGCCGGTCACAACTAGTAAGCGGCATCCAAGCAGCAGGCGCCATATAATGGACCGGTCACAACTAGTAAGCGGCATCCAAGCAGCAGGCGCCATATAATGGACCGGTCACAACTAGTAAGCGGCATCCAAGCAGCAGCCGCCATATAATGGCCGGTCACAACTAGTAAGCGGCATCCAAGCAGAAGCCGCCATATAATGGCCGGTCACAACTAGTAAGCGGCATCCAAGCAGCAGGCGCCATATAATGGCCGGTCACAACTAGTAAGAGGCATCCAAGCAGCAGGCGCCATATAATGGCCGGTCACAACTAGTAAGCGGCATCCAAGCAGCAGGCGCCATATAATGGCCGGGCACAACTAGTAACCAGCATCCAAGCAGCAGGCGCCATATAATGGCCGGTCACAACTAGTAAGCGGCATCCAAGCAGCAGGCGCCATATAATGGACCGGTCACAACTAGTAAGCGGCATCCAAGCAGCAGGCGCCATATAAAGGACCGGTCACTGTCAGCCGCTTCATGTCTGAGGAAACCACACGCGCTTAAAAAAACTCCAAAGACTGAACATATGAACAGCAAGTCGTTTTACATTGCAGTGTATGAGTTCATTTCTTTAATATTTAGAGTTTGGGTTTTTTGGGCGGGTTATAGGGCGGATCTGTCTGGAAAAAAAAAAAAAAAGCTGTGTGCATATAACCGTAATCTGACTGATCAGAAGGGGGCGCCACCACTGACAGTGCCTAGGGCAGCAAAAACCCCAAATACGGCCCTGCCAGCAACCAGTGACCAGCCCCCAGCCAGCAGCGATGCGTGGAAGCGATGCTGCGCTTGGTAACTAAGGTAAATATCGGGTAACCAACACGATATTTACCTTGGTTACCAGCGCACACCGCTTAGCGCTGGCTCCCTACACTCCTAGTCAGAGTACACATCGGGTTAATTGCCCGATGTGTAGTCTGGCTATGTGTGCAGGGAGCAGGGAGCCGGCACTGACAGCGTGAGAGTGGCGGACGCTGGTAACGAAGGTAAATATTGGGTAACCAAGGAAAGGGCTTCTTGGTTACCCGATATTTACATTGGTTACCAGCGTCCGCAGAAGCCGGCTCCCTGCTCACTGCACATTCAGTTGTTGCTCTCTCGCTGTCACACACAGCGATGTGTGCTTCACAACGGGAGAGCAACAACTAAAAAATGGTCCAGGACATTCAGCAACAACCAGCGACCTCACAGCAGGGGCCAGGTTGTTGCTGGATGTCACACACAGCATCCAGCAACATCGCTAGCAACATTGCTGTTGCGTCACAAAAGTCGTGCCTCAGCAGCGATGTTGCTAGCGATGTTGCTTAGTGAGACGTGGCTTTTAGTCTGTATCTTGACTATAAGGCGGGCTTTGCACGCTTGCGACATCGCAAGCCGATGCTGCGATGACGCACGCGATAGTCCCCACCCCCGTCGCAGGTACAATATCTTGTGAAAGCTGGCGTAGCGAAAACTATCGCTACGCCAGCTTCACATGCACTCACCTGCCCTGCGACCATCGCTCTGGCCGGCGACCCGCCTCCTTATTAAGGGGACGGGTCGTGCGGCGTCACTGCGACGTCACACGGCAGGTGGCCAATAGGAGCTGAGGGGCGGAGATGAGCAGGATGTAGACATCCCGCCCACCTCCTTCCTTCCGCATAACCTACGGAAGCCGCGGTGACGCCGGTAGGAAATTTTCCTCGCTCCTGCAACTTCACACACAGCGATGTGTGCTGCCACAGGAGCGAGGAACAACATCGGACCGTCGCGTCAGCGTAATTATGGATTACGCCGACGCTGCACCGATGATACGATTATGACGCTTTTGCGCTCGTTAATCGTATTATCTAGGCTTTACACACTGCGATGTCGCATGCGATGCCGGATGTGCGTCACTTTCAATTTGACCCCACCGACATCGCACCTGCGATGTCGTAGTGTGCAAACCCCGCCTAAGTGTGAATTTTCTTTGCTTTGTGAAAAATAATACAATTGTGAGAGTAAGGGGTACTTTGCTCGTTGCGACATCGCTACTGCGATATCGCCGGGGTCAAATCGAAAGTGATGCACATCCGACGCCGGTAATGACGTTGCAACGTGTAAAGCCTAGAAGCACCGATAAACGATCGCAAAAGCGTCGAAAATCGGTAATCTGTGTAGTTGCGGTCATTTCCATAATTTTGCTGCAGCGACAGGTACGATGTTGTTCCTCGTTCCTGCGACAGCACAAATCGCTGTGTATGAAGCCGCAGGAGCGAGGAACATCTCCCTACCTGCGTCCCGCTTGCAATGAGGAAGGAAGGAGGTGGGCGGGATGTTTACGTCCCGCTCATCTCCGCCCCTCCACTTCTATTGGCCGCCTGCTGTGTGACGTTGCTGTGACGCCGCACGACCCGCCCCCTTAGGAAGGAGGCGGTTTGCCGGCCAGAGCGACGTCGCAGGGCAGGTAAGTGCGTGCAAAGCTGCCGTAGCGATAATGTTTGCTATGGCAGCTATCACAAGAGATGGCATGTGCGACGGGGGCGGGGACTATCGCGCTTGGCATCGCTACAATCGGCTAGCGATGTCGCAGCGTGCAAAGTACCCCTAAGGGCGGCGTTACATGAGACGATATATCGTGCAATCGCATGAGCGATCGCACCCACCCCCATCGTTTGTGCGTCACGGGCAATTTGTTGCTCTTGGCGCACAAAGTCGTTAACCCCTGTCACACGTACTTGTGCTGCCCCCATGCCAGCAGCCGGCGCTGCTCGGATCCGGGGCCTACGGTACGGCTTGAGGGGTTCCCTAGATCCGGGGGTCTCGCGGTCACTCCGAATAAAAGGGGGACGTATTTGTATGGGATTGATTGTAGAATGTCTGTGACGCCAAGCACAGTGTGTGGTGAAGTGGGACACCACCGCTGCTGTTGTGGGATACCCGGGGGAGATGTAATGGCAGCCGGATGTTAATCCATCCGTGGGTAGGGATGGTTGCCCTGGGGCCCAGTGTCTCTGTGCAGGATATGGCGACGGCAGGGCCTTGCACGCCCAGGTGAACCAGGGGATAGTTGGTTACTCACAATTGAATGAATCACACGAGTCTTTTGGCAAACCAAGGTGCTGGTGGCCGGCTGCCGCGGCAGGTTGTACTCTGGTCCTCCCACCTGGGCTGGTGGTCGCTGTCCTTTCCTCTGCACTGTTTTGTGTATTGTGGGCTGCCTGGTTTGGAACTGAGGAGTCCACTCCCGGCTTGTTGTGTTCCTGAGGAGCCGTGCCCGCTAACGCTGACTCGTGGGATCAATGGGCCCTGGCGGTTGCCCTATCCCTCTCTGTGGGTGGTTGTCTGCTTTTGGGACTTTGGTTGGGACAGGACCTGTAATGCTGCCCTCAATCGATTAATTAGCTAGGCCGCTGGTTTCGGTCCTGGCTTCAGGGTCCGAGTACCCCCTCTGTGCACGGTTTCCGGTCGGGTCTCCGGTGTTGGTAACGGTGGGCTCCAACCCTTCTCTAGTCCTCCTCGGATCTGCTGAGCCGTCTTCCCGTCTCCTGCCACCTAGCCAAGGTACCAGGGCTCTGACCCTGGCACCATTCAACTGGAACTTCCTCTGCTGGAGCTACACCTAGCTCCAGCCCACACTCCTCTCCACTCGAACTCCAAAACTGAACTAAGGCTTAACTGCTTGTTTTCCCGCCCCGGGCTGTCAAGACCCCTAGGTGGGTGTTCCCTAACCGCCTGGTCCCTCCCACTGGTGTGCCTGTCTTGCCCTAAGGGGGGGTGACTAGGGTTTCAGGTCGGCTGTGTGTAACCTTGGTGAGGGAAGGTGATGTGCGGGGGCCTATGTGTGACTACCTGGTTTTGCCAGGGTATCACATACTTACCTCACGAACGACCTCGCTGTGGGCGGCGAACATCCTCTTCCTGAAGGGGGAGGGATGTTCGGCGTCACAGCGACCGCCCAATAGAAGCGGAGGGGCGGAGATGAGCGGGACGTAACATCCCACCCACCTCCTTCCTTCCGCATTGCCAGCGGGACGCAGGTAAGCTGTGTTCGTCGTTCCCAGGGTGTCACACGTAGCGATGTGTGCTGCCTCGGGAACGACGAACAACCGGCGCGCAGAAGGAGGAACGACTTTATGAAAATGAAAGACGTGTCAACGAGCAACGATAAGGTGAGTATTTTTGCTTGTGCACAGTCGTTCGTAGCTGTCACACGCTACGATATCTCTAATGATGCCGGATGTGCGTCACGGAATCTGTGACCCCGACGACATATCGCCTGATATATCGTAGCGTGTGATGCCGCCCTAACTCTTTGAATGTATTTTTTTTAAAAAATGTATTACTGTATGTCAAGGAAATTATTTTTAGAAATGTTGCATTTTTCTCACGGACTACTAAGTTATACGCTCCTAAACACGAGGAGTATAAATCTAGCATCGCTTGGCTAGTGTGCAAATAAAAACAGTAATTATATGTAAAAAAATTACATTAACCTAATTTAAAACAGGTAATTTTCTGATGACACATTCTACTTAATAAAAAATAAGAGCGAATACGGAAACTTACAAACCACCAATTCTCAATTAACATGACAGTTATGGTTCTAAATGAATCACAGAGGAGTTCAGAAAGCCCACGGGAGCATATGTTTGCTATTATATAATTTCCCTCTTCTAAATCAGAATTGATGAATAGAAATGGTTAGCAGGTAAGATACTGTCATGTATAATATATTTACTACCGAATACTGACCCCTGACAGGAACATAACATTAAAGGCCCTGTCACACACAGAGATAAATCTGCGGCAGATCTGTGGTTGCAGTGAAATTGTGGACAATCAGTGCCAGGTTTGTGGCTGTGTACAAATGGATCAATATGTCCATGATTTCACTGCAACCACAAATCTGCCAAAGATTTATCTGTGTGTGTGACGGGGCCTTAACGGTTAGACAGAACACTTATTAAATTCCAGCTCTCTAATTTTAACATCTGAATATAACAAAAAAATGATCTAGCTATAGGACCAAGTGGAGTTGCATTGTTCTATCCTAAACTTTGCTAATGTCCAGCCACTGTCAAAGCAAAATTTATCTGACTGGTAGGTGGGGGGCTCGGTTTTGAACCCCCACCGATCATATATTGATGACCTATAGTATACTAATGCCTTTTCAGGCTGCAAACCTATACTAAAGCCCTTCAAGGTGCAGAGCAAATGGGACTTACATGGATCATCCATCATCAAATATTACATTTCACTGTTAGATTAGGTAAAGCATTATTTTTTTATGTGTGATTTAAGATATTCAAGTTTTATCAACAGGACAATCCTTTAATTTTTTTGTAACGCCTTTCATTCATTTATTATTCTATGCTTAGCCCTATATGTTGGGACTTACTGTTTGCCCTATACAAGTTCCTATACCCTAGATCATAATTTGAGTATATACTAGGACTAGTTAGAACCAGATATCACTCAGCAGGGTGCCATTATAGCATTTCGTAGGGTGCCAAACTCTGCAGGTAGGCAGGGATACATTTTTATAGGGCCTTTTAGGGACAGTTATAGGATTACTTAATAGGTGCCTTGCTATCTATCTCTTAGGTTTTATTTAATTTTAGCTTATTAGCTACAGTGTATCGCACTATATACTACTGTATTTTAAATAAAGACTTTTATAAAGGGTATACTTATTCTGTTAGTCCTTAGTTACGACTAGGGATGATTGAATACCTCAGATATTTGGCTACGCCCATATTCGACGAATAGGTCACCGCTGTTGGACTATTTGCGAATATTCGATACCAATGTAAGTCTATGGGAAACCCGACTAGTTGCCGAATAGCAACTATTCGGGCTTCTCATAGACTTACATTGCGCATCGAATATTCGCATAGCAGAGACCTATTCGTCAAATATTCGCGAAGCTGAATATTGCCAAATATTTGTGATATTCGATCATCCCTAGTTACGACCCTTTACACTATTGGGAGCAGTTTTCACTTAATGCTTTATTTTAACTTTCTGTATGAAACATTGCAGTAATATATAATATGCACTTGATTATTTTTAGTGGAAAATGTTTATATCAGTTGTGAGGAATCACTCACTTAAGCTTGCTTCGTGAGGTAAAATCAGTAGTCCAGCAAGTTTATTTCAAACACATAAACCAAGTCTCCAGCAACATAACATAAGCCCTTTACTGGCTTCAAAAGGAACACAAACATAGGCTACGGTCTGTTCCCGCCCAGGATAAGTGAATCCTCTCTCTCAGGGATTCCTTCCAGAGGTATAGCAACCTCCACACACTGACCATGTGGCAACAATTAGACACCATTATAACATATAGGACACACCCATGGGTGGAGGTATGGGAATAGGCCGACAAGCTGTTATGAATCTCATAGTACTACAGGTACCAGCATCACTATCTTACACAGTCTACATTTACAACTGATTTTGATGTCATTTAATGTACTATATTTTTTGTAAATGTGTTACTCTGCTAATAAATATACCATTTCAGACTGAAAACTCTAGCTGCAGTTTATACAATGCTCTGACGTGGAATGATTATGCCATAAAAAGCAGCTGTGGAGAACAAGAATGGAACCTTGTGCAAGAAGACCACTTTGGCCACTAATTTGATGGTATATATGGTATGTCTATAATGTGCTTACCTGGTTGAAACTAGTTGTGATGTACAGAAGTTTACTGGACTGAAATCCGCTTTTCTTTCAAAAATCAATTGATATTGCAATTTCTTAAAGGGAATATGGCAGCACGTTTTTGCTCCCCCATCTGAGAGCAGCATAATGTAGAGACAGAGACCCTGATTACAGCGATGTGTCACTTATTGAGCTGCTTGCTGTTATTTTGATAAAATCACTGTTTTCTCTGCTGCAGATCTAGCAGTTATTTGAATTTATAGCAGGGTTATAATGAGCTCATGCAGCTGCTGGACTACCTGGCAGCACACCAAGTAGTCCTCTAATGGTCATCTACTGCTGATTAATTAGTGATTTTATAAAAGCTACACTAAGCAGCCCAGGGAGTGACAGATTGCTGGAATCAGGGTCTCTTTTACTTCATCACGCAGCTGTTCAGATTGGGTGGTAAAAACCTAGTGACAAATTCCCTTTAAAGGGGTCCTGTCATTTCTAAGATTGTTGCTCCAAAGGCTCAGAGATTAAAAAATAAAACAAAAACAGCTTTTACTCACAACGTCTCCCCACTGTTGCCATTTTTCTTGATCGGTTGCAGCGTTAGCATCACATCAGTAGTGCTGCAGCCAGTTACTGGCTGGCTGCCCGTCGCACTGTCTATGTAGCGTCTCTGCTGCAGTTGCTAAATAAAGACCATAGCAGCAGAGAAAGATAGAACTGGACCCCAGCACAATAAGAGCTATTTTTTTTTAATCCCTAAGTTTTTGGAGCAATAATCTTTGAAAAGGTCAACCCTTTGAATTCACCACTTGTGGTGTCACAATAACTTGTCTTCATGACACACTTTTGTAACTTTCTCTAATAAAGAGATAAAATTACCTAAGGCTGATGCGAAGAAGCGCTCAATCACAGAAAGCATGACCCCATAATCTAAGTAATGATGGCACTTCCTAGCAAGCAAATGTAAACAGGTAAAAACTGAACATGAGATATATGATAACAAATAAAGAGACAGTTGCAAATGGCAAATGAAGATATGATTTTTTTTTAATCCGAAGAGAGGCATTAGAGGAGACAGAGACGCAACATTAAAAAATACATCTTGACATTGGCTTTTGGGCTCACATACAGTCCCCGACAGAAGTTCTGCCGCTTATCCATGTTATGTAAATAAAAGCTTATAACCTGACTTTAAATTCATCCATTGGTTTCAGAAATTACTATTTTGAAAGCTGAAACCCTCCCAAATTTGGTTTAGGTTATGAAAATAAAGTTGCTGCAAAGCTGAAATATTGATCATTTAATGAACACAGAAAGGTCAGATTTTTCCAAGATAAAAGTTTTGTCGCCTTGTCATATAATGCACCCAATCCTAGTTTACATCCTCACCTGTGCTCTCTAATCGGTTAATTAGTGGGTGTGTATAAAAAGAAATCCAGCACCCCAGACCTTCACTTGAACTGCAACTTGACCTCTGACAACATGCCAAAAATCCACCCTGCGACCATAACCTTGATTATTAAGAGGCTGAAGACCAGATCTACTGCAGAGGTGGCTGGCACCTTTAATGTGTCTCAACGTCAAGTACAAAGAATTAAAAAAAGATTTGAAGAGACTGGAGATGTTTTTGACAAGCCCAGGTCCAGCAGACACCGCAAGACAACTGCTCAGAAGGAACGTTTGTTGGTTAGAAAATCCAAAGCCAGCCCCTCTTCCACTGCAGCAGAGCTCCAAAAGGCCTGGTCACCTCAAGTCCCTCTGTCAACTAGAACAGTTTGTAGGATTCTGTCTCGAAATGGCCTCCATGGTCGAATCAGTTCCCAGAAGCCAGCACTAAACAAAAGTCATTTATAAAACCGTGTGGCATTTGCCAAGTCCCACAGCCTGCTAAACAGATGGATGTTGGAAAAGTGGCAGAATGTGGATTTCTCTGATGAATGTTTAGTTGAATTACACCACAGCCGCCGCAAATACTGCAGGAGACCTACTAGAGCCCGTATAGATCCAGAAAACAGTTAAGTTTGGTGGTGGAAAGATCATGGTCTGGGGTTACATTCAGTACGGGGGTGTACGAAACATTTGCAAGGTGGAAGTCAATATCAGTAGCCTAAAATATCAAAAAGTATTAGCTACCTATTACATTCCCAATTATAAAAGGGGTCAAATTCTGCAACAGGATGGTGCTCCATCTCATACATCCATCTCTACAACAAAGTTCCTCCTGGCAAAGAAGATCAAGGTGCTCAAAAGACTGGCCAGCCCAGTCACCTGTCATGAACATCATTGAGCATGTTTGGGGTAGGATGAAAGAGGAAGCTTGGAAGACAAAACCAAAGAATCTAGATGAACTCTGGGAGGCATGTAAGACTGCATTCTTTGCTATTCCTGACGACTTCATCAATAAATTGTATGAATCATTGTTGAGCCGCATGGATGCAGTCCTTCAAGCTCATGGAAGTCACACAAAATATTAAATATGGCTCTAATACCACAACTTCATTCACCAATGTTATGCAGCATATCTTTGTATTAGAAGTTAATTATTTGTTTGAATTCCACATTACTTTCTGTGGGTGACAAAACTTTTGTCTTGCCAAAATCTGACCTTTCTGTGTTCATTAAATGATCAATATTTCAGCTTTGCAGCAACTTTATTTTCATAACCTAAAGCAAATTTGGGAGGGTTTCAGCTTTCAAAAGAGTAATTTATGAGACCAATGGATGAATTTAAAGTCAGGTTATAAGCTTTTATTTACATAATATGGATAAGCGACAGAACTTATGTCAGGGACTGTAAAACTGGCCCTTTTATATGGTAAGTATCACAATTTTCAGACATATTTTCTTAGGAGTAATGTATGTTTAGATTCCTATATTCATTGTTAACATTTCAGTATATTCCTGTCTCTTTATTTGTTATAATATATCTCATGTTCAGTATGCACCTGTTCACACTTGCATGTCAGGAAGTGCTATCAATCTTTTATTTACACTTTTGTAACTTCAAAGTATGTTATCTAAAATGACAACAATACAGCCCCCTATATACATAGTATAAGGGCTCTTTGATTTCTAATTGCCTATTTGAAGACTGTTACAGTCTCACCATGGATAACTAGACATTTCCACAAAATTTTGCACAAAATGCTAAACCACCAGTGATTGTGAGTAGAAAGCAGTAAAACTCCTTTAAAGTGATCTAAGAAAGTAGGCACAACTTTTTTTATGGTAAGAGTGGGACTCTTTGCCTGCAGGGTACCTGTGCACATATGCACATTTGGTAAGCTGGACCCTGATGATGACTGCCTAATAGTAGAATGCAAGATCTGTGCTACGGCAAGACAAGACAAAAAAAAGTCAGCTGCATTAGTACCTTTTAGTCATAGCAGTTGTTGGAGTAATTCTCACTTCAATTAAAGGTTTCTGAGATTCATTCTACAGCACCAGTGAGAATTAAAGAAATAAACAGGCATGTGATTTCCAAAGCTCTCTTAAATTTTAGTTTCAACCATCTTTAATTGAAAAGTTCAAGACAATAACATTTGAAATATGACATTACAGTGGCAGTGGCATATGTATAATTTATAGTGTCACGGCATGAGTCAATCAACAGTATAATATTCTCTCCTAATAACCACGGAAAATGAGTAACTTGCAAACTGTTTCGTAGTGGAAAAGAGTTATGAGCTAAAAGTTTGACAGGCATATAGAAATATATGAAATGAGTGGGTGCCATAATGCGACTTAAGGGGGCTTTACACGCTACGATATCGTTAATGGTTTGTCGTCGGGGTCAAGTTGTTAGTGACGCACATCCGGCGTCATTAACGATATCGCAGCATGTGACACTGACCAGTGACCTTAAGCGACCTCAAAAATGGTGAAAATCGTTCACCATGGAGAGGTCGTCCCAAACTCAAAAATCGGTAAGGGTTGTTTATCCAGTTGGTTCATTGCTCATGCGGCAGCACACATCGCTATGTGTGACACCGCAGGAGCGAGGAACGTCTCCTTACCTGCCGCCAGCCACAATGCGGAAGGAAGGAGGTGGGTGGGATGTTACGTCCTGCTCATCTCCGCCCCTCCGCTTTGATTGGCCGGCCGCTTAGTGACGTTGCGGTGACATCGCTGTGATGCCGAACGTCCCTCTTCCTTGAAGGAGGGATTGTTCGGCAGTCACAGTGACGCCGCCAACCAGGTAAATATGTGTGACGCTGCCGTAGCGATAATGTTCGCTACGGCAGCGATCACAAACAATCGCATGCGCAACGGGGGCGGGTACTTACACGCTCGCTATCGCTACAAATTGCTAGCGATATCGCTACCGTGTAAAGCCGCCTTAAGTCTCGAACATTCCTGTTTCATGAAACATTGTAACTGTCGGAGAACCCAGACCTATTTAAGGAATCTATGGAACTGGAACAAGAATAGCAGACAAGAAAGGGAAGGGAAGAGGGGAAAAAAAAAAAAAGAGAGATACTATGATGTCACCCCTATCTGAACCAGATGCTGCATATCGGCAGTGATTAGATTGGCCAAGATAAAGCTTACACGGAGGTCAAGGTGCCCTAAGTACTACATTGACATAGAGATAGCATTTACCGCCGTGTCGCTTGTTAGCTGTGAGTGTAACCAGGGGTCCCAAGTCTTATGGAATGCTTCGACTGTATCATTCCTGATGGCCTCTATTTTTTCGTAAAGCATGATATTATGGACCTTTTGTAGGACCATGCTGCTCGAGAGGGTGGACGACTTCCATTGACTGGCTATATGTATTTTGGTAGCAAGGGTAATAAAAGTAATCAACCTATGACAACTATTACAGGTTCCGGCGGGTTCTTCATTGAAAAGCAACACCTCTGGTGAGTCGATGTTGCGTCAAGTGCTAAAATATTTAATAACATTTCCCATGGACTTCCATAGATCTGCTACTATCCGGCAATTCCACCAAATATGGGCCATGTCACCTATTTGTCCACACCCTCTAAAGCAGCTGTCCGAGGTTCTAGGATAGACCGCCCTCAGGAAAGTCGGGACATAGTAGGCCCTGTGGAAGAGCCTAATAGATGTTTCCGACAGGGAGATTTCATGGCTACCTCTTGTGAGGTTCGTGTAGCACTGGTTCCATTGTTCCAGGGTCATTGAGAACAAAGCTCTCTTAAATTTTAACTAGAATTATCACTTTTATATTCCTCTAAAATATAGATTTACCACGCATAAATGTAGACGTTTTTTACATGATAACAAATAGTAGAATGCATAACTGCATAATAAGTAAAGACATTCCCAGCATCCAATCAGCTATGCCACATTCATTCAACAAGTCTTTGTTACAAAATTGAAATCCCATATCCTAAGAATGTTTTGGCAGGTCTGAAGATATTGACTCTTTCCTTACTTTAACACAGTCTACCAAACCAGTTTCTAAACAGATTTTCTTACAAAAAGTATTGTTCAAAATTCAATAGAGTATATGAAAAGTCGTGTCATAAACGAACAATAGACCTGTAAATATGTCTATTATGTCTATAATTCAACTGTAGTCGTGCCCCATTTTGTTTCTCCTTTGGTTGAAGTGTAGGCCCACCTCAACTGTAGTCATATTACAATGAAGAGGCGAAGTAAAGACGAGTTAACAGAAACTGACTGCAATGCAATTTTGGGAAATTCTTTTGCATCCTGGCCACTTGGTACAAGCTGCTGTATGGACACAGAAAAGAGGCTGACAGAGGTGAAAATTACACAAATGTGTGGTAGTTTTTGATCCAGTATAGTTAATATGTTTTTTTTTTGTTCCATTGAAAGGGAACCCCTTTACATTTTATTAACCTAAATAATAATGTATAGTTATTTTTAAACAATTTGTTTGTGTAATGCTTTTGTAAAAAAAAAAAAATTAGAATAAAAAAATCCATGTCAATTACTAAGCCATATTCACAAGATCTGCTGTAATATTTCTTTCTGCTTTCATCTTTAGGAAGAAGAAAGATATGAGTAGTTTTAACAGCACAAGACCTTCTTACTTTGTCCTCTCGGGTCTTACTGATGATCCTCAGCTCCAGATACTCCTGTTTATTTTATTTTTGACATTTTATGTTCTAACCTTGCTAGCTAATATTGGCATCATGCTCACCATCAGTGGAGATTCCCGGCTTCATAGTCCAATGTACTTTTTCATTAACAACCTTTCTTTTTTAGACCTTTGTTACTCTACCATCATCACACCAAAGACCTTAGCTAATTTCCTGTCATCTACAAAGACTATTTCATTAGTTGAATGTGCAATGCAGATGTATCTGTTTGGAGCTTCAGTTACGCTTGAATGTTTCTTGCTAGGGATAATGGCTTATGATCGCTATGTTGCCATCTGCAACCCACTTTTATATATGATAATAATGAAGAAGAGGTTCTGCAGGCAACTTGTAGGCTTTGCTTACCTTGGGGGTTATCTGAATGCATCCATTCATACGTCATGCACTTTCCAATTACCATTCTGTCGGAGCAACAAAATAGACCACTTCTACTGTGATGTCCCACCGCTTTTAAAGCTCTCTTGCATTGACACCACCGTAAATGAGCTTGTGATGTTCATTTTTGGAGGTCTTGCTGAAATCAGCTCTTTAACCACTATCATGGTGTCATATAGCTATATAATATCAACCATATTAAGCATAAATTCTCAGCAAGGAAGGAAGAAAGCATTTTCTACTTGTACATCCCACCTTATGACAGTTGGCATATTCTACAGTACCATTGTCTTCATGTACTTACGACCATCTTCTAGTTATGCTATGAGCCAAGACAGAATTGCTTCTGTGTTCTATACGGTTATTATTCCCATGCTTAACCCATTAATCTATAGCTTAAGAAATAAGGAAGTCACAAGAGCATTTATAAAAATCAGAGACAAATATAGAACTAAGTTGTTACTATAGTGTATGTATACTTTCAGGGGCAACGTTACCTATTGTAAATCATTTGAATAATTAATGAGTTACCTGGTTTTCAAATACCCTATTAGAAAATTCAGAATTAAACGATCTGTTCCACAATACTATTGCAGGTGGTGGAAGTGAGTTACTAAATATGTGTAACCACTAGTGATGAGCGAGCACTATCATGCTCATGTGCTCAGTACTTGTAACAAGCAGTTGGACACTCGGAAAGGTTTGACTAGTGTCCCGAGTATAATGGAAATCAATGGGAAACTCAAGTATTTTTCCCAAGTAGCTTCCACAAAAATGCTCCAGTTCACCATTGACTTCTATTAACCTCGGTACTCGAGTCGAGCCCTTTCAAGAGTCTGACTACTTATTACGAGTACTGAGCATGCGAGTATGGTAGTGCTTGCTCATCACTGGTAACCACCAACACTACACATATTGGGTGGACATTCTGAGAAGAAAATACAAGAATAATTGATGCTCTTTCCCCATGACTCACAATCCAAAAACGTCAGTGGCTGGATGACAGATGCAAGAGTCTGTCCGGATCCCAGAAACTCACTCAGCTTTTATGCACACACACTGATTACAAGCAAACAGGTCACAGGTGAGGCTATTACCTTTATTAGCCATTCAAACCCATTTGTGTCTACTTCTGTGCATATAAGACTGCTTTCACACATCCGGTTTTTGCTGTGCGGCACAATACGGCGCTTTGCGGGAAAACCGCATCCGTTTTTTTTCCCGCCGGGTGCGGTTTTTCCACATAGACTTTTATTAGCGCTGGAATATGCCACATGGCCTTGCGTTGCGTACGGTTTTTGCCGGATGCGGCCTATTTAGCCGATGCGGCGGCCGGATGAAACGTTCAAGTGAACGTTTTTGACTGCGGCGAAAAAGACGCATCACGCCGGATCCGGCGCGATTTATAACGCAAACCTATGGATGCCGGATGCGGCGTCCTGCGGCAAAAAACACCTCCGACCGCCGGACGCGGTTTTTTGAATTGCGCATGCTTAGTATCAAGCCGCATCCGTCAAAAAACGGACGGGCCGCATGGAAAAACGTATGCAATGGATCCGTTTTTTTTGCTGCATCTGTTGCATAGGTTTTTGAGCCGGAGTGTGCCGCACTGCAAAAACCGGATGTGTGAAAGCAGCCTAAGGCCAAAATCATCAGGGTATGTGAACTTATAATCAGGGTCATTTGGATGTTTTTGGTTGTCATTATTATTTAAAAAGAGAAAACACAGTAGTTTGACAATAAATGGCCTCACCCAACCACTAACTATGAGTGGAAAAAAAGTTTTTGTGTTATCATTTATATTCTTGAAAAAAAGGTCAAGAAAGCAAAAAATCTGCCATGGTATGTAAACTTTTGAGCACAACTGTAAAATATATATATATATATATATATATATATATATATACAGTACAGAACAAAAGTTTGGACACACCTTCTCATCTCTAGAGCAACTGTTAATAGGAGACGTTGTGCAGCAGACCTTCATGGTAAAATGGCTGCTAGGAAACCACTGCAAAGGACAGGCAACAAGCAGAAGAGACTTGTTTGGGTTAAAGAACACAAGGAATGGACATTAGACCAGTGGAAATCTGTGCTTTGGTCTGATGAGTCCAAATTTGAGATCTTTGGATACAACCACCGTGTCTTTGTAGAAAAGGTGAACGGATGGACTCTACATGGCTGGTTCCCACCATGAACCATGGACAAGGTGGTGTGATGGTGTGGGGGTGCTTTGCTGGTGACACTGTTGGGGATTTATTCAAAATTGTAGGCATACAGAACCAGCATGGCTACCACAGCATCTTGCAGCGGCGTGCTATTCCATCCGGTTTGCGTTTAGTTGGACCATCAATTATTTTTCAACAGGACAATGACCCCAAACACACGGCCAGGCTGTGTAAGGGCTATTTGACTAAGAAGGAGAGTGATGGGGTGCTACGCCAGATGACCTGGCCTCCACCGTCACCAGACCTGAACCCAATCGAGATGGTTTGGGGTGAACTGGACCGCAGAGTGAAGGCAAAAAGGCCAACAAGTGCTAAGCATCTCTGGGAACTTCTTCAAGACTGTTGGAAAACCATCTCCGGTGACTACCTCTTAAAGCTCATTAAGAGAATGCCAAGAGTGTGCAAAGCAGCAATCAAAGCAAAAGGTGGCTACTTTGAAGAACCTAGAATATAACACATATTTTCAGTTGTTTCACACTTTTTTAAGTATTTAATTCCACATGTGTTAATTCATAGTTTTGATGCCTTCAATGTGAATCTACAATTTTCAGAGTCCTGAAAATAAAGAAAACTTTGAATGAGAAGGTGTGTCCAAACTTTTGGTCTGTACTGTGTGTGTATATATATATGACGTGGGGGTGGCGTGAGGCAGTTGTCATGGACAAGTGGCTCAGCAGTCCTTCAGTTGTCCTCGCCCTGGCCACTTCCACAGAGCAAGGGGGAAAGCATAGGTCACAGCAGTGATCGTGGCTGGGTGTGTGGATTTTATGTGTACAAGCCATACCCCATGATTAAGCAAACGTGCAGACAAAGATTCTTTTGCTGGGGAGTGATCAACACAGATTCTGAATTCTTTCTTAACAGTCTTTAACTGACAGTTACACACAGTACTTTAAACACATCAGTATTGCAGTAACAACAATTGAACATTTTATACAGCTATTTCGACTTTAAAGCACACTTTTACTTTAGGCTGCTCCATCATTCCTGGTACTACTGATGTTGTTTATCCATCCTCATCCTGGCTAGTTGGCACCACAGTTTCATATGATAAAGTCATATAGTCTTCCCTGACCAGGGTCTCGTTCCACCCACAGGGACCTGTTCCCTATAAACTTGTCAACTGCCATCGGACTTGTCTCGTCTACCCAATTTTCTGTGCTGACCTGTTTGCCGAGGGCTCTGCCAAGTCTCCAATTAAGGACTTGTACCTCTGGAGTCAGTCTACTGACCGTAAACCTCTGTAGAGTTCAGGTCTGGTACACACGATTGTGGGACAGAGGTGACCATCTACCTGTCCCCAACTTGAGTTCTTCACAGGCGCTCTGTTCCCTATTTGACCTTGAGAGTTAGGCCACAGATGCCACAAACACCCACTTACTTTTTTTTATTTTGACTTTTCATTTTTATGTTAAATTCATAAAGATTGCGGTCACTCGTCTTCATAAAAAGTCCAATGCTTTATTGGGTCATTCAAAAATATGGGTGGTAGAGACAAACAGCATAAAATGATGAATAATGGCAAATGATGAGCAGAGAAAGAGCACACATTTCCCTGGGCAACATGTTTCTGATCTATGCAGTCCTTTGGTCCTTTGATTTTAAATTGGGCCCTTGCCTAACTTCGCTCAATCCTTTATATTTGCCCACACAGAAATATTTTTCCTAATAAAGCTCATCTATGTTTCTACACAGTACAATATCACTTTCATGGCCCCACTGTGTCCATCAAACACAGAATTATACCAACAGAGCCCAGCTACACTGTATGATGTTCCTCAGTACACTCTAGCAACATAGTATGATGCTCCCACAGTCCCCACACAGTCTAGTGCCCCAATAGTCATCTTAAAATGTATGATGCTACTAGCATTTTCCCACACATTTTGATGTCCCTCACACTCTCCCCACACATTGTGCTGCTCACCATCGCCCACAAGAATATGATGCCCCAATATTGTCCCAAAACACAACATGATGCCTCCTCAGTCTCTAACATAGTATGATACTCTTACAGTTCCTCCACACATGATACCCACCATACTTTCCCCTTTGCATTACGCTGCTTCCCATATATTTTAATGCCTTCACATTGCCCCCAAATCATTGTTTGATACCCCCACAGTCCACCTCACAGTATGATGTTCCAATAGTTTTCCCCACATTATGATGCCCCCACAGTCCCCAGCACAAAATATGCCCCCACAGCCAACGTACACAGAATGATGCACTGACAGCCACTCACATACCGTAGTATAAGAAACTATAGTTTACCTAACTCAGTAAAATGCTGCCATAGTCCCCACACTATGATTCCTTCAGTCTTCCCTATACAGTATGATGCCCTATATGTAGTAGTTTGCACCCAAAGCATTCACACAGTTCAATGCCCACACAGTTCCCTTCACACAGTATGATGACCCATAGTCCTACCACTCATTATAATTCCCCACATCTTCTGCTTCCCACTTCCCCCTTTCACTCCCATCTTCTCACATATAATGATTACCTAACATATTATGATGCCCACTTTCTTACAAACCCAACACAATGCCCCAACATTGTTCCTACACAAACAATGATGCCTCCACAATTCCACTCACACAGTGTGATTTCCTCACAGTCCCCCCACTATGATGTCTCTACAGTCCCTTTCACACAGCATGAAGCCCAACAGCCCCCGCATCCACAGTATTCATTATAATTATCCATACACCCGACACAGTATGATGCACCCACAGCCTCTCACAGTATAATTCCACTGACGTCTTCCCCCCACAGTATAATGTTCTGACAGTTTACACACACTATGATGCAACAGTCCCCACACAGTTAAATGCCCCGACCACACTAGTTCCCCTCACACAATATGTCACCCCACAGTCCCCTCACACAATATGATAGACCACTCCTCCCTCATAAATTTTGATAATCCCACAAAATATGATGCCCCGACAGTATCCTTCACACAGTATGATGACACCAAACACAGTATAATGTCCCACAATATAGTATGATGCACCCCATCCTTCATACATGGAGTGATGTCCCTCATACACCCACAGTGCATAATGTCCCTTCATACACAGTGTAATGCCCACACAGTCGCTACCACATTATGATGCCCACACAGTGACATTATTATTCCCGCACACATTATGATGCCCACTTTTCCTACACGCACAAAACAAGCTTCACTATACACTGTATGGTGGGCGCACGGCTCCCTTATACAGAGTATGAAGGGTCCACAGCTCCATTACACAGAGTATAATTGGCCCACAGCTCTGTTACATACAGTATAATGGGCAGATGGCTTTCCTATACACAGTATGATGGGCCCACAGCTCCCCTATCCACAGTATGATAGGCCCACTACTTCCCATATACAGCATCATAGGCCCATAGGTCCCCTATACACAGTATAATGGCTCACAGCTCCTCTATATGTGATGCCCTGGACTAGTCAGGTCGTCACAGGGTTCTGCACAATCTTTCTCTCCCCGTGCAGGGCTCAACCCCCCATGATTCTGGGACCCTATCTTGCGATACTGCCTCCACCAGCATTCACAAATCCTAGTTACACCTCGCACCACACCTGTCAGGCACACCAGTGGGCTGCTTAAGCTGGAATAGGGCCGACCACCTAGGGGGCAGACAGAGTGGGGGGAGGGGGGAAGTCAGCGAGAGAGGAAGTGGAGAACAGAGCAGAGCTGACAGACGGAAAAAAAGTAGCTCACAGTGAGTGAGGAGCTGGGAGTAGCAGCTCCCCAGAGTGGAGTGGTAGCCCTCGAGCTGTGAGGAGCTCTGAGGAAGCTGGGAGTTGGAGCTCCCAGAGGAGAAACAGACTAGGTCACAGATGGTGGTCTGGACCAGGAGGAGTCAGAGATCCGGTCGTGGGAATTGGGACTGGGTGCTTGGCTAGTCTTGGAGGATAGCCAGCAGCTGCAATTCAATAGCCGGGCTGGGACCGAAGGCACAACGGGGTACACAGACCCTAGGTCGGGGAGAAGCTTCAAGCAACCCGGCAATTAACCTGCGGAGTACAGTGCCTATATGGATTGTTCCCACGAAGCTCAGAAATTGGGGGCACTAGCGCAATGAGGGGGATAGGGCTTTCCAAGCAAAGCAGCCCACTGAAATCCCAAGCGTAAGCTCCTTAGAGCAAGCTCCCCTTGCTACTCATAGCAGGGAGCGGGGCCCGGAAAGCTCCAATTTGATGGGCCACAAAGGACACTTTAAAATACGGTCCCAGGGGGCCTTGTTCTAGTGTCACTGCGTTGAGAAACACGTGATGGTATCTCCGCGGTGTTGGATGTTGATCTCCCCGAGGTCAATCATCCTTACCTATGTAGTCTTCTACTAGGCCCCCACTAGCCAGTTTACTACTCCACACTGATGAGGGGAAAATACCCCGAAACAGCTGTCTGTGGATGGATACCATGTTTTAGTATAGGCGGTTTACTTGACAGGAGACTGCCCTTCCTGTGGTTGTTCCTTACCGGTGAAAGACCTGGCTAGTTTCCTGCCAGCATTGAGAAACATGTGATGGTGTCTCTGCGGCATTCTTGTTTTGCATATTTTCCCAGGGGGCCTTTTTCTAGTGTCACTGCATTGAGAAACACGTGATGGTGTCTCCGCGGTGTTGGATGTTGATCTCCCCGAGGTCAACCATCCTTACCTATATGGTGCCAGGAGGCAGGCCACAGACCACCAGGCAGTACTGCAGGGGACGGGAGCCGGA